>NC_132973.1:6838565-7151898 GCF_047496725.1 Anoplolepis gracilipes | reverse complement strand
GGAATACATATTAATTCTTTCCGCTCGATTGTTGACTTTAAATCACCGCGATCTCGATCTCGTCGCGATACCTATTATTATCCGTTATTGTTTTATGAATCATCCTGAAGGGTATAAGCTAAATTAAAAGACATCTTTATGGGCTGGATGATTAAAATTCGGAACAACTTTTCAACCTTCATATCCATATCAACTTGCATTTCCACGTCAGTAATAAAAATACTAAAATAATTTCTCTTGAAATATATGTCGAGACACGAATAGTTTGAGTCGATTAAAGAAAAATGAGATTTTGATAAAGAATAGACGCGAGAGAATTTGATTTTTCCCCAAATTTTTTAAACTATCGAAAATATTTAAAATTACTTATACAAGAGAGCACAAAAATGCGCTCCAATGATTCGAGCGCTGATTATGCGATCGAGAACACAAGAGTATTTTCAAGAAACGTTGAGTTTTTTCTGTAAAAATAGAAGTTTGATTTTAGTAACTCGAGATTGTCACACAAAGCGCGTAAGGACGACGACGCGCGAGCCATTTTCACCTGGCCGAGCTGTTGACGCGGGCTAGTGATAGCTTCGGGCCACGTAACACGGCTGTTTGAACAGGTGACTCGCGCGACAGCTGTTGTCCGGGATAAATTTTATACCACCCCTGCTGTGGCGGCTGTGTGGAATACGCATCGACGAGCGCTGTAATCGCTCAGCAACAAACATTCCATCGAATCATTCGTCGGGGTTGATGGCTGCACTTACAGCCATCGGGATATGAACGAGCATAGGGCGAGTTAACAAACGAATTATGCGCTTTACTGTCGGCAGATTGACCCCGTACCGCTTTCGGAACAATCCTTCCGTAACGATCGTTCAGGGAAATGGATGGCTTTTAGGGAGGAGAGCTAAACCAAGTGTTCAAAGCTATTTTTTAAATGAAAACATTTGGAGAACGTTTCGCCGAAAAATGTATCTCCGCGTAAAAAGAAAGGCTGCATAAATAAGATTTCTGTTCCACATCTCTGAGAAATGTTGTCTCCTTACTTTCGATTACGTGGAGGAGTTCCGTCATTTTTCTATTTTCTCGCCATGGTCTCGTCATTTCTCGCAGACATTTTCAAAGTCACGACGAAAGAGCGCGCAATGTCCACGGGAGCGAAATGAAATTCAACGCTTAACCGCCCATCCGGCTGGAGTTAAAGTTTTGCGAGATGAAGGACGGGAACGCGGAGATGAACGGCAGCTATGCTCCCTTTTCTCTCTGGTTCCTCTCTTTCTCTTTCTCTCTCTACATCTCTTCTGGTTTAGCATACGTATAAGGTCGGCGGCGTGTAGTTATGTCGAGTTACGAGGACATAACCCGCCTCTCTTTGGTCCCCGTCTCCCTTTAATTTACTCGCGCTCTTTCGCTCTTCGGGCCGCGATAAATGTTACGGGCCACCATAAAGCATATCACTATTTCGCTAAAGGGCGTCTGGGTATTACGCGCGCGCCGTCCGAGAGAAGAGAGCGCGATAATACACAATAGAAATACCGCGGGACCGCTCGGGAAGATTTCAAGGATGAAAAGCGCGGAACGGGACGAGGATTATTAAGATGCCTGTGCGCGCAGGCCGTTGTTCGGCTTGTTGAATTCATCGTTTAATCCGATACGCGGCAACCATCCTCTTTCATTGCTCGTGAGCGGGTAGTAGGTCAACGCTGATCAGCGCTTGTTATAATTCGTTGTATCTCATATATGTATATTCTCGTTCCAAAATTGAATAATTTATAATACTCCCTCATCACATATTTCGCATTAATTTATCTCTCGCATAGTCAGGATTGTTTAACAGACATATAAAGAAAAAAAAAAAAAAATAATCTGCTGTTATTCGATAATACGATTATGCTTTCAGAAGATTAGAATATGATTTAATAAAAGTGATATAAGAGAGAGAGAAAGAGAAGTGCGCAGAGAACTTTATCTCTTTGACTAATGACGTAATAAATTTAAAGTAAAAGGAAAAGATATATGTATCCGCGTTACATTTTTATATAAGGATGATGTTATTATTAATATTTTATGCAGCCTTTGACACTCGAGCACGTCCTTACGACCTTAGTCCTCTCTCCCCCTTTACCTAAGGCACACGTCTAAAGTGCCTATTATATGCTGAGCCACCGCCGCGGTTGTCCGGGAGATACAGGGTGTCTTTGAAGTACCCAAGCAAACCGGTACAGCAGCTTTAAAGCTTAAGACTTTGGGCGAGATAAGTCAGAAGTTCGACTCACGCGCGTTGCACGTTCGGGAAGTGCTTCGTTAAAAGTTACGGCTAACGACACGATGTCGCGACTCTCAACGTCTTAGTATATATAATTAGCAGAAACGGGTTAAGAGAGCAATTATGCAAGGCAAGAAACATTAAAAAATTATATTAAAAATAATATAAAATCAAAAGAATATTGAATTATAAAATTAATATTATAAAAATTCTTTTTTTAATAATTTAATAAAATGAAAGCTATGTTAAAATTTATATATATATGTGTGTGTGTGTGTGTGTGTGTGTGATTTCGAAGTAATCTGAATTTTGCTATCATAATCCGGAATATTATTCAGAGAATGTAGTCAAAATAATCTGAATACCTTAGTCAAAATTAGAAAAGGTTAACGGGCTCTTGTTCTCTCTCGATCTAATGATACAGCAATATCGTGGGAATTCTGTTTGCAAAATTATCAGGTTTTATCGGGAGTAGCATTGCGCGAGGAATAACTGCACAGGAGCAAATGCATGCGCGAAACGCGATAATTAGCGATCTGGATTTGTGTATCTAACAGAATGGAATCTAACAGAATTACGGTGTATCGGGAATTGGAATTGCGTGTCACGTGGACTCGCTAATTTGCGGATACGCTAAAGATCGTTTGCAACGACGAGTTTAACCGGCTCGTGTCCGCGCCGCTAAATTTCCCCGTCACGTCTGTTTTCCTTCCCTTCGTACATGCATGCTTGTGAAAATCGTCATTATACCATTCGCAGGATAATGTCGGGTTCGTGTGTAACGATTACGTTGCGTTATCTCGTCACTAATACAGGCACGCGACCATTATCGATGATTAAACGGGTATCTTCACAACCTTTCCGACATGTATCTTTCGAGATAAAATAAATTATACGATATATACTACTTTTCTACAAGGAATTATTCCAGCACGGTTCTCCAGAGATTATGCCGGACGAATAAGGGAAAATAATATCACAGACGTGTTTTACGCGAATTAAAGCTTTACTATTCCGCGACGAGAGAAATTTACCCATTATTACGATTAATCGTCGTTTGTTATATTTTAATTAAATTTGTCCGTTTTTGATTATTCGTGCGATGTACGAGACATGAGACGCAATTTCCCGCCCAGTGTGTAATTCATACCACGTGAGTTATTATTGCAATTGTTATATGCATACATTCGCTAATTCATTTGAGTAGCATTTTCGAGGATATCCTCATTTCTACCCAGAATTTCGTTTCCTGGTTATACAGTTTAGCTTTGAAATTAGAAACGTTTAAACCGTATAAACATTACGTCACACAGTTTATTAGCACTGATAATTGCGCGAATACGCACAGTCTTGCATAATAAACTAGGCTGAGTCGTCTGAAAATTGAGACGATTGAAGGGCTCTTAAAAGGAAGTTACTGGCCTTCATTCATAATTGATCGCACAGCAATTGAGATTTATCCATAAATGCTCCGGCGTAACTGAGATTCATTTCAATCGGCTACTTAAAGTTAACCGCGTGGAAGGGTATTGTCTCTCTTTTAAAGATGACTCTTCCGCATGTCTTATCTTAAGACCGTACTGTGTGAAAATCCAATTGAATTCTCCTTCATGAGGCGTAAAAATGCATTTTTACGATAAATAAATTTTATTTATAAAATATATGGCTTGAAATAACAAAAAGTGTGAACCATATATATGGCAATTAAATAGACAAGATTATTAATTATAGAATTTGAGTGTGTAAACAAGAAAGGGAGAGAATACAAATTATACTTAAAATAATAATTTTTAATTATAAATAATTAAATATATGAAGTAAGATAAATAAATATATGATGTAATATTACATATTAATTATGTACCATATGTAATATAGTACAACATGATATACTTAATATGATAAAATATAATTTATTTATTAAAGGTATGAAATAATAGTTACTACTAAATTGTTATTAATAAAATGATTTTTAATAAAACTGTTAATAAAAAAGTAATAGGATAATTTTTAAAGAAGTCAGAAAAGATAAGATAGAACAATAAGATAGAACATGTCACTTTTACATCTATTCGCGCTCTAGTTGTCACGCTCTAATCTATTTATTTTCGGTGTCGAGACAAAAACCCGATACGTTTCGTGAATACCGGATCGACGTGGTTCTCACGTTCGCTTCGACATATTGGCATGGCACGTGTCGGAAACCGTATAGAAACTTTCGATTAGGTGATCTTAAGGTCGCCTTCTCTCAGGGCTTCCCTCTCATCGTTCTAAAATAATAATGGCGATAATGCCCGCAGCATCGAACGTCCAGCCGAATATAGCTTAAACATGACAGATGCCTGCTCATACTTGAAAAAAGAACGTCTCGAAATTCATCACGGCATATACAATACTTTCCGCTGCGATTCTGCGGGCATTATAAATAAACGAAATCACACGCGCTTGTGTGATGACCACAGATTCAAGTTAACATTTCAGACAGTCAGTCTGCATCTTTAGCAGAAGAGATCTTCACATTGAATTAAATATTGTTTTTGTAGATAGATTACTTTCTCTCTTCTTCCCTTCAATTATGTATATATCTCCTTTATTTTATTAACTTTAAAAGAAATTATATATTATTTTTTAAAAGAGAGAAAATGATCATCAACGTAAGATAAAATATATTGTAATAAATTTGATGATATTATTTGTTTGACGTGCAAGCATTTTGCTAATTATATATTGCAGAATTAGTTTTGATAATTGTTCTGATAATTATATTGCAAAATTAGTTACTGCTCTCTTTAGCATTTGCCACTTGCAACACCGGATTAGCGCAGAGCTATTCGATGCACGTGGAGAAGCAACTAAACACTAAAGTTAATATTAATCACGCGATTCTGTATTCGCTAAAACCCTAATCATGATAAACAAATTAATGAATTATTTAATGAATTATTGATTGCGGTTAGACGATAATTGTTAGTATCAAAATTCAGCTATCGTAATCGAATTAATTTCATTATAAAAAGGGACACGTATGTTAGAGAAACAAAAAAAAGACAAATAATACAGATTAATAGGATTAATAATAGGAGAAACATTTTTAATCGAGCTCTCTATTTAAAAATAGTTTATTTTAATTGTCAACCTATTTATCAAATTAAGCTTCATTCATAAAAAAGAGAGGAGAGATAATTTTTTTCTTCCCATCGACAATTACATTCGAATAATTCGAACTAATAGCGTCTCCGCTCTTGGTTAATAGGTTAATAGAGAGCTCCGTTTTTCGAGAGTGCCACTTAGCTTACGTCTGCCGTTTTTATTAAGGTATAATAGAAAAATTGTCTTTTTTTCTCTCTCCGGCTTTCGTAATATAGAGCAGGCGTGGACTATCTTTATCGTCGCGACCGGCTGGCAATGATATTAATACATCACCAAGCGTGCTGAATAAAATTGTGTGGGATAACGTCGAGAGATATACATCGCCGTGTTCACAGGATTATGTACACAAATTATTGTAGTATTCGTATAATTTTTTGTTTCTAATTAAAAAAATTCATTTACAATCAATCTCGAATCAAAAGAAATCGCTCTCTATCTATACGTGCATATTAAATATTGAACGGCGATATATATTGTGCATCATAGAAAGTTTGTTACAACGGAAATTTTTAATTTTAGAAAGAACAATATAACGATATCTGCGAAACTGTAAGTGAGCATTAACGCGAGGAGCATAAGTGTTGCGGTTTAACCCTTTAACGATACAATGCACACAGTATACTACGCGGTTGTTGTTCGGAATATCACACGAATGTAGCTGGTTTAAGAGCTTTTACCACACGCGCTACAAGCTCTCCGCCATTCTGCCTCCATAAAGGCGTTGCTTTCGCTAAGTAATTATAATTTCGAATATGGAAGACTTAATGCATTATTGATCGCCTGTTACATATATCGTGGTATGTTTCATTTAAATAGCATATCAAAGAAAAATTGCATTTATAATTTTATTCGCATTATATAAATTTCCGAAAAAATACAATTCAAACAGCAAATATTGTATAATTTAATATAACACATTTAGTGTAACTTTTTAGCACATTTAGTACAACTTTTTCAACAAGCTTTTAAAATTTACATGTATCTAGTGCCGTTACAAAAATAACGCAAAAAAAAAAAAAAAAAAAAAAAAAAACTAGAGATTTCGTGATGAAAAAAAGTGGAGAAAATTATCTGCTATTACAAATAACTCATTTGAACATTTAGATATATATATATATATATAAAATCGAGCGTGATCTATTCATCAGATAAAATTCGATATCAAAAGACTATCTGAGGATACTCCAGATAGAAGAGCAAAGTAGTATGGTACGGCGACGACGGTGAATGGCGTCCGCCATAATTTAGCCGGGGAGATTTAATAAGGCATGCCGTAGTTCAAGTCCGGGCGGAGTGTCAATATGTCCGGGACCGCTGAGTGATATACTTCCGGTCTTCTTCGCGCGAAATTGAAGAGTCTCCCAGGAGCCGTCGCTACCTAACCGAGTCACCTCCGTCTTCAAATTGTCACCTATCACCTTTCAAAGTCGGGTGTAGGCTCGCCCTTCTCTCTCTCTCCTTTCATCCTCTCTCTAAATTTCCCTTCCTTTCGTCACACCAGGAATACGGACAACACGATCGGGCTAATGACTTTGAAACTCCATTAGTCCTTACGGACGTTGGCGTCGTACGTGTTACCGTAATCGTCCTACGTTAATTGTCACTCACGATCGGTCAAATATTTTATTCCAATTGATATCGGAAGATGAGTCGCATTACACGAGATGTGCTCTTCAAACTTATACAGGGTGTTGTCTACATGAAAAACACGGAAAATCGGGAATATTCAGGGATTTCTTTTGTATCTAGAAAAATCAGGGAAGTCTCATGGAATTTTATTGAGATTTAGGGAATTTTTTCGAAAATTCTTTTTTTTTCTTTTTATTTTTGCTTTTCATCTTGTAAACAGTCAGCCGTGTATGTTCTGTATAACATTTCAGAGAATATCGGATAGTGAGTATCAAAGGAGAGATATAACAATCGTAATTTTATCGGATACGATTTATTCAAGTAATTGCGGGAGGAGGAAGGGGGGATCGCGCACGACGAGTGTCGAATTGAAGACCGACGTTCGTTTCATCACACATATCTATTAATCCGTGAAAAAGTCTATTAACACATCGAATATATGTATAACGCACTATACGCGGTGATTTTGTTATTTCGTGCAGCGATACGTAAGCGAGAAAGTATCGATTCGACATAGCGTATCAATAAACATAATATGTATCGAAATCGGAAGTGTCGTGCAAAATGTCGCCAAAGTGTTTTGTGAGTGTTTATTAAAGATGAGATAATTTATTACATATTATTCGCGGAATTAATTTTTTTGTTCCAGTTATCGCATAGCATATTTCATGCAACTCTATTTGAATGTTTGTGAAACTGCCGTCTCACTTCGTGGAAACTTATTAATTGAGTTGAGAGTTTTAGCTTTATTTTTAATAATTCTACAATTCTTGATATATAGATTAAACAAATAGTGCTGGCCATTAAAAGAATAGGCCGGGAAAAAATTGGAATAAACTGAGATTCCAGGTCCCTGCTGCATCTCACTTTATCCTACGATAATTTTTTTAGCATTCTTGCCGGATTTTAAGCTTCTTGAGAATGCTGCAATAGTTCTACAAAAAGTTTTGTGCGTAAAAATTATTAGAATATTGTAATAGATAATTATATAAAAATCACCCGAGATACTAGACATAAATGAAATTCATGTTATACTGGCGTCTCAATATTTAATTTGTTTAATAAATATTCTAATAATTTTCATATCTAGAACTTTATTCAGAAGTGATTGCAGAACGACCCAAAAAATAAATCTCATTTAAAGTCGATAGAACATTCGAAATATGACCAGCATGTCATCTCACAATCAATATTTGTATGTCTCTTAAGCTAATTTGTTTAATAAATATGTTGTAATAATTTTTCCGCATAAAATTCTCTCTGGAAATTAAAAGTGATTATAGACTGACATGAAATCTCATTAAAATCGATAGAATTATTGAAATAAGACCAATGTCTCATTTCGATATTTATTCATTTGGGGGCGATCTATTTTTTTAATTTGTTTATTATTCTAATGTAAAAATTCTAATAATTTTGTTATATAGAACTCTCTCTCTCTCTCTCTCTCTAGAAATTAAAAGTAATTGCAGGATAACGGAGAATAACACATTTCATCAATCAATAGAATTATCGAAATATGATCAGCGTTTAATTTGGCTATTTAATTTGTTTAATTAATATTCTAATAATTTTTACGCATAGAACTTTTTATATAAGTATAGTTATAGTATTGTGACACTCCTAAGCACTTAAAAAGTCTTATAAGAAATGCTTAAAAAATCGTTGGCAGATAAAGTGAAACAACGTGACCTAGCGTCTTATTTTGTTCCATATAAATATAAATATATATATATATATATATATTTTTTTTTTGGTTTATATACTTAATGTCTTAACATAATATTAAACATGAACTACATACGCTTTGTAATTTTTAAAGAAAAGAAATGAAAATTTTATATAAATGAAAAATTATTTTGTGAAAGTTATTCAGTTTTTTTTAATACATTTATAAATCTAACATAAAAACTTAAGAGGCTCCGTGTTTTTTCTTAGTATGACTAAAAAATGCATGTAATAAAAAAATTTATTTTAGAGAAAGTTGTATTAAAAAGTTTTAAAGATATTCTTTTTACTTGGAATTTTGTACAAAAATACCTGGAAAATCAGGGAATTTTCAGGGAATTTTTTACAAGATTTAAGTAGACATCCTGTTGTACTTTGACATTTTATCTGATCGAGCAGGATAAAAATGTAAGTGACAGTTGACGTAAAAAAATTGCGCAAAGGCGCATTATTCTTTTTTTTTAATTAAAAATTATTTCTACATATATGAAATATATTATTTCGTATATTAAAAAATTAGACAGTTCTTTTTCTAACATATTTTTATTCATTTTTCTCTATTCGTCTGTCTTTTTATTCGAAGTACGGATTATTTTTCACATATATAATTATATATTATATTTAAAATACCATATATAATTTATATAATTTCATCTCTTTTAACAAATTAAGAGGTCGAGATTAATTAATCATCACTATAATTTATACGGCATAAATTCTTTTACACGAGAAAGATTATTTCACTTTTTAAACGTCATCTAAGAGAATACGCTTCGCCTAATGTACGAACACGCGTCTCGGTGTTTTTATTAGGTCTTGTGGAGAAAACATCTTTTTCCGAGGCTGGAAATAAACCGGTTGCGTAAGATAACGAGAGTTGAGTAGACCACCCTGCGTCGGTGGACTCTTGTCGGCGCATAAATCCTGTATCAACCGAGGCATAAATAGAAACGAAAGATGCGGAGAGTGTTTGCAAGTTAGACGTATGTCAATATATGAGCTGACGATAAAAACAATAGGTTAGCTAACGTACGTGTATCGCGAAACACGATACAAAGGGCGGCTTGTGAGTAGTCAGTTTAAAATTTAATGGCATCACGTGTACAGATTTAGAAATATCAAGTCAGGATAGCGTGTAAACTGTCTGCGAAACCGCAGGTTATTGAGGTACACGATATATATAAGAGCAAGGAAGATCCGTAGAGATCTTCGTGTCTTTCAGGAAGCAGACAAGAGAGAAAAACGATTTAAGTTTCCGTGAAAAAGAAAGATCAATCTCCTATTGCGGATTGCAAATGTCAGATTTCACTAATAGACTGCTTTGTGAAACGACGATTTTATAAATATATTCGTTATAATTAAATGTATTTGAGGCATTCAGTTATACAGAGAGAAAACTGACAAAAAAAAAAAAAAAAAAAAATATAAATTTTCAGAAACCTGCAACATTATAGAATGCTCGAAATGTCATTCTTCGGAGATACATAATGCTAGAAATATGCATCCCATAATGTTCAAGACTGTTTTCGTGACAAATCTTGCGACGATATTTCAACACTTATTGCCGATAAAATGCAAAGCAAACGTGTAACTTCGCCATAAGAGGAATTAAATCTAGACAATAAAGTCTGAACGAGGTTGATAAGTATAATAGGTGTACGCGTATCTCTTTTACGAGCAGTTATGATGATGACAAGTAAATTTATTGCTCGCAACGATACGATTATCGCGTCATAAAGGCACGCACAAAGGACTCCGATACTCTTTACTGACAGCTCGCTCTATGCGTGAGCTAAATCGCAACCGCGTATGCAAGTCCATATGGGGAGCCATCTATTCTCATCAAGCGGCGTATCTGCATTTGTTGCTCGCTCAAAACAACGGAATACGAATCGGAATCGATAACTCGCATCTCTCTTCGGAGCGAGCGGACCGACCCCGCTCAGTTTCTGTCCGCGCCGGCTTCTTCTGCCGGTGACGGCTTATGCAATGTCGGAAACTGATCGAATTCATTGGGGCGCGTAATAATGTTTCGTCTCGGATCGAGTAAGTTCGTTTACTCTGGCCTATATCTATCCAGCAGCTCGTATCGATTAATTTACTCGATTCGCATCAGTGCGTGCTATACGATCTTTATCTATTTTGGCTCCACGTTATTCTAACGTTCTCCTTTATTATTATGTGAAATAGATAGTGCTTTTTTTTTTAATTTAATTGTAAAATTAAAACTATTTAACTGCCGTCAAATTGCAAGCATTTAATTTGTTATGTTATACTTTTGGAGTTTTACGTACTGTGGATAAATTTATAATTATTTTTAATTAATTTATATAATACATTTTTATAATTTTTTTATTATTTGTATTTAAAATATGAAGAATTTTAGAATAGGTAATATTCGTGAAACTGATTTTCCTTGTTCACGTTAAATTTCATCCACGGCAAAATTACAAAATATATACAATTCCCTTGTTCAAATTTTGCAAAAACAACGAATAGTACTTTCATGAATAAAAAGTTTTTTACTTTTCTTTCAAGAATGTTTAATAAGAAGCTATAACCGAGAAAGAAAGAGGAAAGAAGGGAGGGAAGGAGAGAGAGGGCTGACAACGAGACGTTTTCGCACACGATGTCTAGCACAAGAGTTGTCGGAGGTAGGTCCTTTAAGCAGAGCTTTCCAGGTTTAATACGATCCTGTAGGAACCTCCCCTCCGGAGACTTTCATTAGGGAGATTTACAGGAGGCTGCGAAGAATCTTATTGGGCCTCCCTCCCCCCCCTCTCTCTCTCTCTCTCTCTCTCTCTCTCTCTCTCTCTCTCTCTCTCTCTCTCTCTCTCTCTCTCTTGTTCCCGGTAAATTACGCGTAAACAGCGTAAAATTTAGTTTACATGCTCACGCATGTTATAAAAGCAAAATTGATATAGTTACTTGCTGAATCAGTTTCTTAAATTTTCTTATTTCTTTCTTTCTATTAACTTTTAAATTGTTTTATCCCGAAAAATGGAATATTTAATATTTAATACTGATATAATGCGTTGTAAAAATATTCTCTTGAAATATGATAAATATACTATTATGCGTGTTTCGTCGCGCACGAAAATTGTAACAATTATTTTCTCCAAAATATTGCAACTAATTTTATCCATTCATATCGGTGTAATAAAAATGCCGCGCAATAAATATTAATATTTTTTGGATTTCAATTTTTTTTTTTTTTTTTTTTTTTTTAAATATCGCTAAATTATAAAAATGCCGAGATTCCTCACACACACACGACGAGAAAAATATCTCTAAACTATCTAGAGAACAAACACGTCACAGGCTTCAGCGACGTTTCTACAATTTGCAACCGGTGCAAATGCGCGCTGAAGGCGACACCGAAGATGCACGTTGACGAGGCCGAGGGGCGCAGCAACGGACGAGAGATAGGGCGCGCCGACATATTTATTCGATGGGGGCTGATACCCTAATCGATTTTCAATATTCCATACGGGCACCGTAGAGCGTCAGTGAGCGTGGTCTATACATAGTCATGTGACACGTCGGAATGCATGCGCACGTTGGCAAACACGTGTGCGCTTCGGTATATAACCAGGGACAACGAAATGATATATTCGCGAGGATTGAAATTACGGTGTTATACGCCACGATAACATAGCCCCCGCCCTTAGTTAGATTATGTACAAAGGGTGCGGTGCAATTATATACCGTGCCACGCAAGTGTGGAGCGGATTGGGCAAGGCGGGTTAAAAGAGCCCGCAGAGAGAGAATAGACGAATCTCGAAACGAAACGGCGGAAATTTATTCCTTTGAGATTGAATACCGAATCTTGGAGATTGGAAAAAATGAGCTGTTTAAATCTTTAAATTCTTTATCTCTCATTTTTCTACTTCGGCTTTTTTCACTTAAAGAACTCTGCCAATTCGAGCTCATCCGCGCATCTGTGATTATTCATATATCAATTTCTTAGAGAGTAATGGAGGAATTAATAATGAGTTTTGGATAATCAAAGATGACAGAAATTATTTTGATATTCTTGATTTTTGGTACTAATTTGATGTCATTTTGCTATCCCCCCCAACTTTTGAATAAATAAAATGCCACAAATAAAATAACACTTATACGTTCTGATGAAGTTGTAATGCGCGCGTGACAAGTTTATTTATATAAAAACCAAATATATTCACAAATTATAAAAAGTACATCCTACATATATTATGCAAAATAATTAATATGTGAAAAAAATTATTATTACGCGTAATTAAATTCTTTATTTATTTTCAAGAGATTTAATACAGAGTAAAAATTTAATACAAAAGCCTGAAGTAAATCCTGAAGAAAGATTCTCTTATTGTTAGATATTTAAATTTTTATAAAAAATATAATAAATGTAAGAATTAGTTCTTGTATATATAAATAAAAAACGCAGATAATTATATGCAAATTTTAAACATAATTGAAGTATTTTTTAATACATATATATATATATATATATATATATATATATATATATATATATATATATATATCTTTAAAAATGTTAATTATTATAAATATGTTGTTATAAATAAATATAAATATACATTATGTAACGAGATATAAAATGGATAACGAGTCATTAAATTTAAAAGTAATAAATAATAAATTATACATTTCGTTCATCTAATGGATGCTCCGCTGTTGTCTGATACCTTTTCGAGCCTTGTTTCTTGTTTATCTTTTACTACTCCATTATTGCGATTATTCACAAGCACTTGCGAAAATACAGTTAATTAAAATCGTGCATGTACTAATCAACGAAATACGACGATCGTGCGGTATTTTCCACGACACTCCCAACATTGATCGCACACAACACGAACTTTATTACGTATATTGTAACGTGTATACTCGATTCGACGATTCGTGTATTACTCTGTATTCTCTGATTTTGAAAATGACGTACGTATACATACTTAAATATAGCCACGAGAAATTTAAAATGTGATACGAAATGTACTCAATTTTGAACATATTTACAAATGTACTATTATTATATCGTAAATATCGCAATTTACGATTCTTATTTCTTATAATATCATCAAATTAAAATTCTTGTTTTAAACGAATATATTATGCGAAATATATGTTTCGATATAAATAGCTATTATCGTGTCTTAGGTGTCATTTATCGAGAATTAATTTGCAGGCAGTTAATCGCTAATTGTGGTTGTAGCGAATCATCACGTTTAACGATTTTCGATATTTCGGAATATATCGCGGATTAAATGCGATCGTGTTTCTCCTTCGAATCGAATGGTAATACCATACTTGTACACCAAACGTCGCTCGAGGTACAATAGGTCGTGCAAATGACAACAAAACGAGCACGCACGTACGTAACAATAACGCGCAGAAGGTTAAACACCGCGTGGCGGTAAAGATCGTTCCGCTACGGCTACACGATATTTAATATTTAATGTACTAGTAAAGAATAAATTTGGGCGAAATATTCTATTTTTCCTTATCCCTCCGACTACTCTCACCGCTTTGTTATTACGGGCATCACTCTTTTACAAATACGTATAATAATATTGGGGAATGAAAGCTGCCACTTCAACGTTACGTTTCTCTACAAGAAAGGTAAAATGCGGTACACTCTAGTTTAGCCAAAAATAGGTTACTTTTATTACTATGCTCTACGTAAATGCTCGTTATTGTCGTGTCGTTGAGAGACGTAACTTTTATTATATCCCATCCCTCCCAACGTTGTTTCCCCTCGTTTCTATCGCGTCGCGTCGCTCGTTCTAAAAATCGCATAACCCCGAAGCGGTTACGAGATCTCGCGATTCTCCCCTTAAACTCCATGGGAGAAATTTCAAAGCTCTCTCGGCACATGAGCATGAATCTCCGCCCTGCGCGTTGCACCTATAATTCCGCGGAACATATAATACTTTTATCGGTCGCTTTTACGACGCGCTCTCGCGCGTCTACCTTTCGCGATTTTATTATCTGAAGAACCGCGGCGTTTTCCTCGATTACCTGGAGTAGGGACGATCGATTTTGAATTTCATGAGTTGTCCTCGTTGTTCGCGCTCGAGTCCGCGGTTACGTTAAACCTACAGCCCTTTGTTGCGAATCCGCGATGTATAACGCGAACTCATTGTCAGTCGTATACTCTTGCGATAAAGCCACGCGCTTTGATGCTACATAAATTTCCCTAGACATACAAATGATGAGTTATTCCATTAAACTTCATACACATTTGTGTTGAGAAAAAATGGATTAAATATATTTATGCCGGGAATTTGTACGTCTCGAATAATTCTCAGCAACTTTCTCTCTCCCAGGATTGGATTTGAAATGAAATTTAGTCGAAATTACGTTCAAAATTAATATTAACGAGTTATTAAGAAAGTATATCGTTTTCCGTTGTCGCAAGAAAATGCTAGGAAATATGTGCATAAAACTCGAAATATCAACATGGGAATAAAATGCTTGGAGACGTAATATACGCATATCTTGGTATACTGTTTTCCGTCCGCTACCAGAGGGAAATTAAAGCACGGGCACGCGACTTGAAGGAAAAATGCACGAATATCTCTGCCGGATATATCTACAATAAAACGCTCCACACACAATAACTTCTCAACGGCTACTTATCGGTCTACAACGGATAAGCGCGCCTTCTCCTCGCTCCATTAATAATTTATTTAAACGGGCTAAAGCAAAACGCGCTCAAGGCGAGAGACCACGTCCCCGGAATACGGAATAACATTGCCGTACCCTCGGCTCTTATCCCGAAAACGTAGAAACGTACAACGGCGTAAATGCAAAGCAGGCACGTGCGCACTTCCGGCGCCCACCCGCATATGTACCCGATCGCACGCGAGGAGGGCGTACGCTCTATGCGTGTCGGAGCCGGTATTGTAAACAGCTTAAAATAGCGTTGACGTTCGGTTTCTCCTTCAGCGGGTTCGCGCTCCAAGCCGTCCAACGAACACTCCATTTTCGACTCGGTTTCTTAACTCCCTTGCCACCCGCTCGCCTCTCTCATTGTCAGTCGATCCGACAAATTTTCGACGTCGACGCGGCGAGAGTTCGCGTGCTTTTTATCCCCCTGACGACGACGACGACGACGACGACGACGACGACGACGACGACGACTCCCGGTGTTTCTTCTTCTTTCTTGCCTTTCGACTCTTTCTTGCTCGTGCTAGTCGTTTTACTGGAGCTCGTAACAAGAGTAATAGCGCCCATGCTCGTTGTCTGAGCGCCACGTACAGTCCTCGCGGATTGTTAACCCCAGTGAACTTATTTTTACACGATTTTGTGCTAGCGCCGCTTAAGACGCTGGTAAAGCCAAGGAGTCTGCTTCTCGTGCGATGGCCTTGAAGAGCTCTTTTTTTTTTTTTTTTTTTTTTTTCATGCTACTATCGGTATCTTGTCGTAAATAAACTTCGACGAAGAATAAGGAGAGTGTTTAGCTCTGTTACGGAGATATCCGGTGGAAGAAGTTGAATCGAACATTACGACCGATTTCACATTCAAAGGATCTGTCGCTAAAATTAAAGTCGGAATTTCTGGAGCAACGAATATTGTATTAAACAAAAAAAAAATGTAATTTTCACGCGCACATTACATATTAAATTACTTATTACTTGCTAAATGGCAGGTAATAGTTCAACAAATTTTTTTTTTTTTTTTTTTTTTAATAAGGAGATGTCACGCGACATCGAGATCCAGTGGGAGAAATCTTGGACGAAAAATTATAAATGCGCAACATTTTACAGAGAACACGACAAATCTCTTGAGAGTTGTAATATTCAAATTTAATTAAACTTAATAACATTTTGTTTTGTAATAAATTTGCGGCAACTATTACAAACTGCCAAGTTTCTCGCGCGATTCCGTTGCAATGCGTTGGATCGTGCTATGCATTAGTGTTTCGAGGGATACCATCCCAAGTATGCGGAAATAGCACAGATATAGATAACAGAAATAAATTAAGTTCATAAACTGTCGAGTAAGGGACGGAAAGCAAGGAGTGGAAGAAAAACGAGCTAGGTACGACGCGGATCTAAAAATACTTTATATTCGAGTAGACCGCGTCCTTGTCGCATAAGAAACGATTCTATAAATGCTTCCGGAAATATGTAGCAACAGATAGTTATACGAGCGATAATATCTGCTATTATCATCATCCATTTGAAACAAACGCAGCGTAGTTTTATTATTTCTACCTCATACTGATATATTGTACGTTTCAATGTCAGATATGCGTAATAGTTTTAATTGTTTAAAATCTATGAAAATTTATGAAAAATAATTTAAATTCTAATTATTTTATATCATCGATTTTAATTCTCAATTTTTTCTTAAATTGCAGTTTTACTGGAATAATTACCAAGGGCCTACGTGGGAGGGAGTCTCAATTTAAACAAGGTAAGATACAGCATTGTAAGCGTAAAAGTTAATCATTAAAATTAATTCCATCTATTTATTCCATGCATACGTGATCTAAATTAATAGTTATCTTAATGAAGGATGAATGTGCGCTCCATTTTAAAAACGTGATGTAGCGTTAGAAACGCTGTGTTGTTTTGAAAATATTTTAAAAAATACGCATAGAGAGAGATATATATAAACTCTCGCATATTTAGGTGCAAAATTTTCTCTCTATTAACGAAAGATTAGAAATGTATTTCTCATGAAGGCGATAGGAAAGCTATTTTGTTGAGAATTTAATGGGGCGGGAAAGATTCAGATTCGTCGTTTCAAGGTAAAAAATTGTGATTGGCGAAACGGTGCTCAATCACGCCGTTTATCCGACAAGTTCTTGCGTTCTTTCGCACAATTCGGCGCAAAATATATCCCACAGTCCTATAGCCGTTCTCAGCATCTTCTCCTAGGGCGCGCGAGCGCCAAGATGCGTCTTCCGGAGACGCATGAGAATACGACCACTCTAAAACCCGCCGGAGATTCTCTCGTAAAAATTGCCGTCCTCTTAAAGGTGGGTCCTGGTGACATTAGCGAAATGTCGGCGAGAGCAACGACGACGAACGCGACCGTCCTCCCGTTTTAATGTCAAACCTCAAATGTCACGTAACTATCCACTATATCCATCCCGGCGTGTGTCCTTATCGTCTGCGAGCTCCCCGGGGGTGGGAACGGCAATAACGTTTCGACACGACACATTTTGTCCTCTTTCTCCCCCTCCCCCTTCCCTTTCCTTTTCCAGACCTTCCTGACCGCCACGCAACCCCAAAAACTTTCTGTTTCCTTCAGTTCGCTCGTTATTCTCCGCGCGAACGCGGCTCTTCGCCGCTAATTGGATATGTATTTGTACCGTGGGTTTGTCCCCTGTCTAAACGAGAAACATACGTATGCTCTATCGTTCTCTCGTTCTCTGGCCACTCGCTTATTTGTACGGCATGAACCGGCAGTTTATCTTTTCATCGGACAATATTTCTGACAGTCGCGGGCAGTCTGAAATATATCGTATCGTTAAATCACGATTTTTTTTTTTCAACTACTTCTCCACCCTCTCCTCTGGTAAATTGCGTTTATTCCGATAAAATCAATATATCCAACGTTATATAATTTAGATAAAAACTTGATAAGAGAATAGAATATAACTCATAATTTTATTATATTTATTATAATGGATTCTTTTTATTACATTTAGATCTGTGTTTAAATTATCATAATATTATATAATTATATAATTATATAACATTATGTATTATCTAATTATTATAACAAAATATATTTTAACAAGTTTTACTCTTTGATAAAATACATGTTTCAATTTTAGATTAAAAAAATGTTGTAAATTAATTTACGAAAATAGATTGTCCAGGAAAAAATGTCTTTAACGCTTTGCAATGCACATAAAATTCACATAAGAATTTTGTCGTGAGTAGAAATAATGCACAAAATGCCTAAACAGAATATCAAAGATACCGATTAGTATTATTAGTGCATACTTGGCATAACTTGCCGCGAAATTCCAAAAATACGATAGATATTTTCACAATTATTCGCAATTGTCGACTATTATATTCACATATGCTACTGCATATCGTTCGTACATTTGCACTGCACCACCCTTTTCTATTTACGTATACATCGCCGTACGGGAATAGCTTTCTGATACTCACATGTACGCAATCTGCGGTGAACCTATTGCAGCTGGAAAGTTATATTTGTCCGGAATTGTAGCTGCGCGTCTCCACTTGTTTTCAAACAGACTCTTTCGGCTGGAAACTAACATCTGTTTCTTCTTTTTTTTTTTATCATTTTAACGGTCTCGCATGATGCATTGCTATTGATTTTAACGTTTTGGAAGAATAAAGAATATAAATAGTCATTGTTTACCTCGTTGTCTGAAATCTCTAAATTTCGCGAAATAATTATCACGCTGGAGATGTAAATTAAGTGTTTGAAAATTTTCCACACTCAGCTGAAACGTTCGCGCATTATTATCTTTTACTCTCTCAGAGATACGATCTTGATTAAAAATGAAATTTGTCCTCTTACTCGTGTTGATTGTCCCACAATCAACCTGGATATAAATGCACGATAAAATGCCCGATATTACGGAGAAATGGGCGGTTTGTTTAGTAAACAAGATATGAAAATCCATATGAGTAACGATTCGAATAAACCCGATTCGAATAAACAGTTTCTCTGGACGTGTGACAGCTTATGCACGCTCACGTGTATTGCGAACACGTCCGCGTGCGTGTACGCGCGCAACCACATGTAATTGAAACGCCGAGAATGATATAGAGACATTTCTATATCGTCATGCAAGAATAAGTTCGGTACAGAGAAAATGTTGTCTGACATTTAATTGAATAAATAAATTTCTGAAAAGACCTTTGTATAAAAAATCCTTTTAAAAAGAAACATTTGTAAAAAAGATAAAAAGTACGTATCCAGAATGTATACACTTCTGTCGATCTGTAGATTATTTTGATGTTTTCCAATAAATAATTTTCAAATATATAAACTCCTGAACAATATGCATATATAAATATTTAGCCGTAAATAGTTGCAATTTGAACTATTAAATTTAATATTTATGAATATTTTTCTTAATATGTAAATTTTTTGTATATAAAATTTCAGAAAAATCTATATTAAATTTAAATCTATTTTATTTACACATAACAATCTTTTTATTATTTGATTAATGCAAATAATTCATATTATAAAATACAAGTTTAACATAGTGTGACCCAGTTATTCCAAGTTTTTACTTTCGTCTTAAATCTATTTTAGAATTCGTAAAATATTTATACATATTTTTAATAATTAAATTTAAATTATAATTTTATATTAAAATAATAACGGAGATTACACAGAGAAAGAAAATATACGAGAGAATTTATAATTTATAATGTTTAATTGTTAATCTTTCTATAACTATATAATACATATCTATTACACGCGCGAATAAAGTTGTACTTATATATACAATGCATACAATTACATTAGACAATTCTTTATAAAAGATAATTAATAATGATACATTATTCCAGTCTCTCTTTCTTTTTTTAATCTGAATTTTTTGACAAACAAGTTTTCCGTAGTTTTTAAATTGCCAGGTTACTTTCATTCAAACGTTAATTGGTCGTAGAAGTTTCTTTTTTTATCGCATTGCAAAGTTTACCATTGTAGAGCGGTACCACGATGATGGTTCATCGGTGGCTTACAGAAACACCGCTACGCGAATTCAAGTTTCAGTCGCTATCTGCGAGGAAAGCGATGCCATGCACGCGGTTAGCCGCAGACTACTCGATACGCACATTCGACGACTCCGAACTGCAATTACTAGCGACCATCTTCGGGCCACGACTCCGCATAGTTATACCGCCGTTATGCGAAATTTCCAGTTAATCCGACGACTTTCGCGAATGATCGGAAGTGGATGTTACACACCGCGAGAATCCCGCTCGGCAAACAAGATCGAAATTACTATCTTTCACATCGCTGCGTTTTATCGTGACTGACGATGGAAAGCAATCGGCGAATAAGAATTGAAATTGAGTGTCAAGATATAGGGAAAATGAGAAGAGGGGAAACACTAAATAATTAATACAAGTAGAGCTAAGTAGTTAAGTGTACAGTTAAATTCGTCTTTACATGATTATAGAATATTTATATGCTTTTATTCGCGTCTTATTGACTGTCGCATTAACATTATGATGTCGTTTCTCTTTCGGTCAAATCATTGAGAAGACAAACTTTTACATTAAAATTTTATTTAGAAAATATAGACTAAAAATCGACGGTATCGGAGGTGAAAAAGCATGTTAAAGTATGCGTAAAAAAAAAAAAAAAAAAGGAAAAGCTACAGTATATTGTATAATATCATGAAATCTCACAGGCAGAATTCCCGAGAAACGCGATGTTCGAAGATAAATCGCACAGTCGTACCGGCAGTTAAGCGCGAAATAGGCCGACGTAAAGCGGCAATGATTTTCAGGCACGTTCGCGAAACCGTCGCAGTTTACGGCCGTCACGGCCAGATGGATTTATCAAAAGCGAAACGTTCAATGCACGACCGGGTCCGCCATCAAAACATTTCGATCCGAGATGGATTTAGTCGGCGGATATCCTTTTGCGCGGGCGTTCCGCAAGCCAAGTCTAAATTTGGAACCGATTGACGCACGACCAAATTTTACCGGCCGGCTTCTGAGTTCCATCGTGGCGTGTTGCATCGTGATCGATTTTCCCAACAGCCGAACACCTGGTTCTTGTATCGACTACTGTATTTCTCTCTCAGGAAAGAGAGAGAGAGAGAATATTATTCCGCTGGTAAAGATAGATGTAGAAGCCTGGAGAAGGCGAGGGAGATGTATGTATTGGCTTGTGTACAGTACTGTGACTGGACATTTTGTCGCCTGAGTCCAAATGCATTCTTCCTTTGCTCTTTCCATCTATTATTATTTAGCAAAAATTGAAAAATATACCAGTAAATTTTCACACCTGATTTAACCATCTGATTTGAAGATTCTATTGATATCTTGATATTATAAATATAAAAATTATTTATGTACCTTGGAGAAGTAATGCGCGATGTATGGCATAAACAACTAAAATAAGAGGAGAAAATCTTATAGATTGCGTCATATATTTATCAATAAATTAATTTTAAATTGTCGAGGTTCTTTTGGGAATACAATTTCATTCGTGTATCTGAAATTTTTCCTTTCTAAAATTTGGACGTCTCATTCTCGATTACAGTCCTGCTTATACATATATAGGATGGTGCAGGAAAGATAGCTCGATCGAGCTAACCGAAAGAAATACGACGAGCGCACCTGTCGAAAAACATTGTTAATGTCCCTACGCTTTGTTCTGCTAGCGATAATTTATGATGGGCTAATTGAAACGCGCTTGAGTGTTAATGATACGGATTTTACATCGCGCGAAACATTATCGACTAGTGAAGAAGGAATTTTATCCTCACTGGAGTTCAAATGATTGATTAACGTAGAATGTCATTTAAAATGTGGCTCGACATCATTATTGGAAGCTTTTCGGGTCTGTAAAAAAAAATAAAATTCAACCTATAAAAAAGCCGAAAAAACTGGACGTTGAAAGAAGTCAAGAGGAAAAAAAATCAAAGAAATTTTTCAAGGATATGCTTAAGTTAAAAAAACACAAATAGGATTAGGAGATTCGCAGAATCTTAGCGAGATGCTGCTCTTAATATGAAAAATTGCTCTTATTATAGTCTAAGAAAATAAAATATCTTCAAATTGCCTGCATTAGAAAGCTCAGACAATTTCAACATAGTGCTATCTCTACGTGGCACGATTTCAACGCGATTGTTTTTTAAAGATAAAAGATTCAAAAGCAAGAAAAGAAGAGAAGCAAATAATGGAAGGGAAATTACGAACGGAATCGCGGTAGAGCCTGCCAACTTCCCGTAGACTTATGGATACGCTGGTTTCTCAATAGCGGAATACCGTCGTCGTACCAGATGTCGACGGCCAAACACGAAATTTTATACTAACGGCAAAAAAGACAAATAAGCCAAATAAGAAGCCTGTGATCTTGTTCATCTTTTAAGAGTTTCGAGAAAGAAAATTCGTATCTAGCAAACGATAATCATAGCATATAATCACGATTCCATATTCATTATGTATGTTTATATACTTTTCACACAGAGCAATCTTTCATCTTGCAATTCATCTGCTAAAAGCTATTTCTCTTCTGTTTTCTTTTATCTTAAAATGTAATTAATACACGCACCGTATTATCCGCTCTACAAAATCACTTAATTTTCTTCACAGAATGCTTTTCAAAATTATAAACGAAAATCTAAATCAATTATTAACTATGTAGTGTATGTATTTATTAATTTAGAAAATATTATATTTTTTACTTTTAATGTACATATATTGAAAATAAACTATTTTGAAGGCGTTCGCTGATATTGAAATACGAGCAGCAAATTCATATAATCTTATTCACGCCGCTATTTAATTCCCTAGAACAATATGAACTGTTTAGTAGAAGTACAACTTACGTGACAATAAGTTTATGTCATCACGTATACGAGACACGTAATTTTAGGCTTAATTAAAACGAAATCCAATTGAAATATTTATGCGCACGAGATGGCAAGGAAGGAGGTATCTCTACCCCTCCCCGGATGAATAGTGTTTATTACGCGTCGGCTGAGTTTTACCAACGTCGGGAGACATAAGCCGGACGATATTTATAAAATTAAAAGTACGAACACGTGTATACTGTATACCAGATGAGATTATGCAAACTAAGTTTACATTTAGATGCAAACATAAGGCTTATGCGCTCTGGCTAAAACATACGCTAAGTACATTCACAGATGTGTATATACATGTATACATAAATATATGTATACATAAATATATACATACACACACACACACACACACACACACATATATATATATATATAACGCGCCTGTGTGTGTATATATATATGTATACGTATGTATATGTATGTATATATATATATATATATATATATATATATATGTGTGTGTGTGTGTGTGTGTGTGTGTGTGTATGTATATCATGTCCATTTAGTACGCTGAACTAACATGTATTTTGTGCGGACATTACACAACGCATCGTTCACGGTACACGTCGACTTAATCTACTATTAGAATATGAGCAGCGTAAGCGCCGGAAGTGCTGGTTTCAACACTTACAATCGTTAATGCATAAAACGTGTTCCTGCTACGGTCGACATTGATATTCGAGATTGTTGTTTACTTAAGATTGAAAAAGCATAATTTGGCAAGTACAATTCTGATTATGAAAAGGTCGTATTAAACGTGATAAATAAAAATTAGAATATTTTTCCTTCGCGTGTATTTGTGAAAAGAAAATAAACATGAGATATTATAAAAACAGAGAAACATTAAAACGTTTTTATGTAAAAAAAAAAAAAAAAAGTTTAATGAAATTTCTAAAAAAAAATAACGTTTCAGATTGCGAAAAAAATGTCATTTTTATTTTTTTGAGGAAAACATTTACACGCATTGTTATGTTTTTTCGACAAAAACTAGCTTTCCCGACACTTTCAAAAGGAGATAACAATAGCGACAACGGAGAAGAGAATACACGCAATGTTTTATAACTGGACGGGATATCGAAACTGGTAACGCGTGTAGCGTGAATAACGTAAACGGCGGTAACGTTGTAAAACGTCGCTTCCGTGTGAAACTATTTCGAAGTATTCTCTTTAAGCTGCGCATACCACATACCCCAAAGGACGGGTATATAGTTTCCAGATAAAGGGCCATATGTTCGGTACTTGGAGAGTCGAGTGTATACAAATCTGTGCTCGTGAGCCGCATAAGAATGTAGTAGGTGCTATCCTGACCGAAAACCATTCGACCAGTATTCCGCATATTTCGTCTATTCTCTATAAAATATGTCCTTCCCCTTTCAAAAGTAAAATTCAAAGTAAGTAACGTTTCGAAGAATAGAGAACAAAACTCATAAGAAGAATTTTGAATTATTTAGGGCGTGGACGCAATAAAGTGAGATAATTAGAACTTTTGAGTAAAAGAAAAAATAATTTTGTAATTATAAAATCGATAGCTTACGAAGAATATTTGATGGAAAAGGCAATTTTGTCAAAGTAATATGACTAATAATTGATCGCGATTTAAATTAATTATTGCATTGGATATTCTGTCATTTTATATATTCTATATCGTTAAAAAAAAAAATTATATCAAATATTAATAGCGCTTAATTTTTTTTCGCGATAAATCAAGTAGCAAATAGCTGCAGGAACACATACAAATGCTTAAATAAAAAATCAATTGTATATCAACTCGGATCTATGTAATAGAGAACAATTTGGCCAAAGAACGTACAGAACTGTTTAAAAAATCCATTTTCTCATTTTGAGACGCTATATTTATAAATCATAAAGAAATTATTGCATCATAAATTGCCGCATCGCGCAAGCATCGTTATCGAACATAAAAAGGCTCACGCGACACGAAAAGACATATAATAAAGTTTGAGTGAGAGGTCAGATAAATATTTAAGACAAAATTTCTCGCTATCTAAAACAAAATACCTAAATATTACTTCAAATTCTAATTTTGCAAAATTTATTATTTTTATTTTATGTTGAAGCATAAGGTATAAATAGCAACATTAAAAAAAGCTGCACAGTTTTTCCTACTGAACACGTTAAAATTATCTAATGCATAAGAACAAATTTATTTTGCAATTAAGCAATGTGAAAGCTCTCTTAAAAAAGAAAAATCCCGAAAGAAAAAGAATCCTTTAATTTTAAAATTTTAATCATGAAATTAAAATTTAATAAAACATACATTTGTATTTTATGATATTCGAAACCAATAAATTTTAATAAAACTTATCAATGTATCGGATATATATTTTATCGTTCCTTGGTTTTTTTTTTTTTTTTTTTAAATCGATCATCTTATTCTAAAGCTCCGCTCCGAGACATGTTTGTCGAGAGAAATTTCTTCCCGTAATATCTTAGACAGCCTTGCCGGATTAATCCACGAGAGGTTAACGGCAGCAACCAGCAACCAGCAACCGAAGTTAGCATTAGCTGTCGTTCCGCTGCAAAGTTTGCTTACATTGGGCCGTTTGTTCCGTCCTCGGAATAACTCCGATAAACATTTCGGAGTACTCTCTCGTTCACTTTCGCGAACAAAGAGAGGAAGATAGCGAGGTGGAAGGATTGGCTGATACGCATCGGCATGAAACTACGATGTACAGAGGAATCGATTTACATAAATCTAATGGGAACATCTAAATGTGTTGGGCTTTTTAAAAATTATTGTTAAACTAAAACACAATATATAACACACAATTGTGTTACTCTCTCTTATTACATATTCCAATTCTCCATTAATCTTCCGATAGACAAGGACATTTTTTTAAACATCAATCTTTTCAGAAATGATTATTTGTATTATAAAAATAAAAGGATTAATTCGTATTTATTTATTATACATATTATAATAATTTAGATGTATAAAATGTGACATTTTTTTTTTATTCAATTTTTTTCTTGAAAAAGTTTATTAAAATGGATAAATATATGCGCTTTATATTATGTGTATATATTATATATTTCGATACAAGTGAAATGTTAAAAGTACAAAGTTTATTTTATATTGCCGGAAAAGATAACAGGAGCTATATAAGACTCACTATAATCGGGTTGCGATCAATATCAACATTTTTGTGCTCCATTAGAAGTATCGAAAAGTGATCAATCATTCTTCGCGTTTGTCGAGAAATCCAAACGAAAACTTTCATCTTTCGATAGGGGAAAAAGATTATATCGCGAAAGGGGTTCTAAAAAAAATCCCGAATATCTTTACTTACTTTCATTTATTGCACGCCGTTACATTTAATGCCGAATTAATATTTCTTAGCCTTCAATGTCGCGATAAAATTTTCGCGCGCTCTTGCCTTCAAGAAGATTAGCAAAATCTTGTTGAGATAATTTAGTCTTCGTTTAAATTCTATCATCTAGAATAATTTGGCAAGCAAGGACGTTACAACATTGAAATGTGGCACGTGAAATATTATATAATGCAATTTCCACGTCAGAGAAATCTGCTGCATGTATATCCTGCCTTGCTATCTTATGCGAGGAACGCATGGTGAAAGCGCTCACAAATATCATTTCACACATACACACAAACACACACACACACACACACACACACACGCATACACCACCACCACCACCATTTTATGTTCTTCACGAAATTTTTATACATTTTTAAAAATATACGTTGGAATTTTTATGCTCGTAGAAATAAATAGAGATAGATCGTGATAGACATGAGACATTATTTTCTCGCAAAATTGATTCACTTTATACCTTGACGTTATCTCTCCATCTAAAGAATTAAATCTCGGATAAATACTTGGTACGAAAGTGTTTGAAGTCGAAATTTAGACGAACCGAGGCCGGCCTACTATCATCGAAACTGCACAGCGAATCGATCGTGTCTCTCTCGCCTCACACATTTGCGGACAAACACATTCCCTCGCACGCGGATCCATTAAACTGCCACGGTGTCTAAATATTGCCAAAAGTCAAACGATGGCTCTCCGCCTCAGGTTCCCTCTCGCCTTCCCTTTCTCCGATTAATCCATATGGCATACAGTGGCGATGCGTCACGACATTAACCTTTTCCATAACGCCAGGCGAAAATCTTGGTTGACTGCGCCGCGCAGGCTTCCCCTGCCATGGCGTCTTGCTTTACACGCTTCGCCGGAAGTGCAATGTGGGTTTCTGCCGCACGACCGGCTCTTCCGCAAATATTTGGACCAGGCGCGCGCTCGGAAACCGGCTACTCGATCGATTTCGCGACGCCTCCGAGGTATGACCGGAAGCGTATTGCAATATCTTATCTCATCCTTCTTGCTGGTTAAAGATAAAGGCATTTAAAGCAACATCTTTTTTTACCATTTGAATATGAAGAATATAATGAGAGGAGGAATATAATTGTCACTTTTTTTTTCCATATAATCTACATTTTTGTGCCGACTATTGTATTCATTTGTGGTAGAAAAGAAAATTCTTTTGATTGAGTCAAATTTTTTTCTATTACGGTAGCACGATATGTACATTTTCAAACTTATGATAAGAAATTCCAAGTCACTTCAGCATTCTTCAAATATCTCGCAACCTTGTGATCTTGAATATCTTCAAAGTTGCCGTAAAGATTCCGAAAGTACTATAAAAGTTTCGAAGATCTCGAAAGATTTAAAGACTTGGATGTTGTTGTAGATCTTAAAGGCTCACTGCATTTCGAACGATTGGAACATTCCAAGAGCTTCGGATAACAGTGAAGATTCGATAAATGGTGACAATAGCATGTACATTCATATTTTTGTGCCTTTGCTGTGAAATATATATATGTACAATGTATTACAGCAATACATTTACATAATACATTTTACTTTTATTTTCATGCGAAACAAGTAGAGAAAGACAAATAAATATTTTAAAAAAATGATTTTTCGTGACTTTATTAAATTATTATTTTTTTTTTTAACAACGATCGTTTTTCTATTCTATGTTTTATTTCTACGTTTTCTTTTCATTTTAAAGTTTTCATTAGCAAAACGCCATTTGTACAACGGTGATATGTAGTGCGATCGTGTAGAAATGAAACAGCGAACGGGAAACGTGCCGCGACTCCCTCGTTCTGAAACTTTGCCGTGAGAGCAGAAGCAACGAGTAGAAACCCCTGCTTACTGCCCCACGATCTGCATACGAAAGTATCGAGCAGTACGAATTACCGCTGGCCAGCTAGCAGAGTTCAGTTACGGGAAACACGGTCGCGGCCAGCGGCGGAATAAATTCAGTCCTTTCTCTGTCGTGCGTCTCCGCTCGTGTATCCGGGATGAAAAAAAAAAAAAGAAAAAAAAAGATGAACGTCTTACTCTCCCAGGATAGAGCGAGGCTGATTGCTCCACTTGGCGTTTTGAGACCGCGTTGCGCCGAGGACAAATTGCGAAACTTCTATCCTATAATGTCGCGCGCCGCTGACTCTCCGGGGGGATGCTGCGAGGGGGATGCAGCACTCACTGTCTCCCCCCTCCCCCCCTCTCGTGCACTCGAATACGTATCCATGCATCGCGACGGAAAGCGGAAGTCGCGGATCGCGTTCTACGCGACCATGGTAGCAACGGGGAACTTTTGCAAAAATACGGTGGAAGCCAACTAGCCGTGACTCTCCTTTAGAGATTTGAATCGAGCCTCTGGAAGGAAACGAACGTGTTGAATCGAGAATTGCGAGATCCTTCAGGCGGTGATATTGAGCCGCCCGATGATTCTCTTGCGTGTTACTCGTCGAGAATGTTTTTGAATTCCGAACGAGAGCAACGCTTCCTGTTACACCGTAAAAATTAAAAAAAAAAAAAAAATATATTGACTAATCTTTTATTGACCTCAATCAGTTGATTTTCAATTTAATGAGAGATCATGCATCGGAAAATGTATACGCAAAAATTCAAAACTGTATTTTTCCACATTGAAATCGAGGGAAAAAATTATTTTTCGAGCAATTTGTCTAAAAATAACTCGATAATTTCATTGTCTGACTATATCAATGTGCAATTAAAAACGCCTCGTTTATGTCTATTTTTGAGAAGCGAGTATTAATATCAAAATAACGAGAGGAAAATATTGACGCTATTCGATGTCGGAATATCAGTGGCCATCGCTATTCGGTCGATTTTATTCGGCATTCGTGTAGGATCGTCCGGATCGAGCTCGATCGATTCAACGTGCCGCAACCGCGCCAGCTGCGTATAATTGCTTCTGCCGAGAGTATCGAGGGATTGGAGACGTCAGACGGATAAAGAGAGATTTCTTTTTATTCATCGTTACGCTTCCTTTGTTTCCTGTCTGATAACTGTCGTCTCTGAGGATGGAGATGTGTTTGACTGAAATTCTCTGGTTGTTCGCCGCGAAACGATTTCGTAAAGAATTGCATATCTTTTGAAAGTATGCTCTGGCGAAATTTATTTTCCATCGCGCGAGTAGAGTTTTACGTTGTATTAAATTCAAAACGAAATGCGCCAAAGAATTATTTGCAAAAATTCTTGGATAACTGATTCTGTCAGTAGAGTCCATTTTTTATAATCGTGTATTTATACTGCAGATAAATTACGAAATGTGTAATTTTCCGTCAGTTATAATCGCATTACATTATGTTGACTTATATTATGTTTTAATAGTTTGCAATATACATTTGTTCTAATATTCCATTTTAATATCACATTTTTTTAAACTTCTATTTTTTCACTGCAATTATATTCATTTACAACATCAGAAGCGAGAAATTATATGAATATTTTTCTCGCAAATTGGGTTATTTTTTTTTAATGTCATGGTTGATGTTGTGTTTGACGGTATAAATTGGTCAATCAAATATACTAAAGGTTTTTGAGAATTAAATTAATAAATAGCTGAAAATTAATCGTAGCCTTTTTCGCTAAAAATATAAAACAAACATAGATTAAAATATTCTATAACATTTTCTAATACGGAATAATGCAAAGAGAATTTTTGATTGAATTTTTACCGAGTATTTTGATTTTTATTTCGAGATATCCTTCGCAAAAAGATTATATAATTTATTGGTTTTAGCATCATAATTTTTTTCAATCTTATTTTTTTCTTAAGAAAAGAGAAAATACTCGAACAATTTTGAAATATTTTTCACAAAAGAAGAAACCAATATTCTAACAATAATTACTATTTCACTTAGCTCCATTCGCATTTAGAAACTATTTTGATAAATGTTTACATCAACAACAAAACTGCATTTCTCCGACTCGTATCTGTGCGCGAAATCCATCTTTGCCATATATCTTTACTTGCAGCAAAAAGGATCCGACACAGCATTGCACTATGTATTACCTGTATCCCCCACTATTACACACGTACACTGTTGTATATACATACACCATTGTTACACTGTGACATTCCCGGAATGCCTATCACTCCCATCGCCACGTCACAATGTAACCACGTAGCGAAAACAAATGCGTTTGCCAGAATCTCGTTGCATGTTCCTCTGTCTCTTCTTTCCTTCCCAATTTCTCGAATCACGATCTCCTTGCCTCATTCCCCCGTCCTATCTTTCTCTCTTTCCACATCTCGCACCTATACAATGTCGGATGAAAGCTTTCAGAGATCTTAAAATATATTCATTTTCATAGAAACAACAAGAAGACACAAATCAAGCTTTTTATCGAAAGGGCGAAAAAATCGTAGTTTTTGATCAACTTTTTTTCCTTAGCAACAAAAATAAGATTGCCGTGTTGCATGTTACTGTATTTAAAGAATACAGTATCAAATTAAATTTTACTTTTATATACTTTTAAAATTTTATCGCCGAATAATCTCTTTTCCATTATTTACGACTGAAATGACTGTGTTACAACGATATTTCGGTTAAAGAGATCGGTAAATGTATATATTAAAATGTTTATCTTTCTATAATATTATTCACGCTGGAATCAAATTGTATGACGTACTGTGCGATGCTCCTTTATGTTGTAAGAGCCTAGATCGTAGTCAGGTTATCCGCCACTGGTTTCATCCCTTCGTCGAGCAAGTTAACTCTCGTCGGCATCGCGTAGAAGCGTGCCGCGCCGTCAAAATGCAAATTCAGTCCACGCGGCTCGTTGAATTATTATTTTAAGCCCCGTAACGGCCATTCGCTACGGGAAAATCTCATGAAAATTAATTTATTTTAATGCACTCGGTCCACGTCGCGACTGTAACGGAGAAAGACGAAAAGCGTGGAAGAAAAAGGAAAGGGGGTCGGACGAGAGAGGAAGAAAGAGACAAGAAGGGTGAAGAAGGGGAAAAAGGGCCCATGCGAGGGCGCAGACGCCAAATTAACGTTCGACCGACTCATGCTTCTTTCAACACACTCCGCCGCGAAATTGAGAATTCTGGATTCTGGAGCCGGTCTCTCGGCTCAGACGAGGAGGATTTCCGCCGAGATTTTCCCTGTACATCTCCTTCCCTTCCCGCGTCAACCGTTCCCTCAACCCCCGCTTCCGTTATGAAGACGTTCGCGCGTCGTCATCACTTCAGCGACTTCCTGGTGAGATTTTTTTTTTTTTTTAGCGAATCTTAATGCCCAGTTGGCAGAGATTTTATTCTTCGTATTATCGTTTAACAGCAAATATTTGCTTTTCTTTCTTCGAACAGATAAAGTGGTGAAAGGCGAGAGCTTTGTATAGAACTGATTTTATTTGCAAATAAAACGTATTTGGGATTATTGTGCATTATCGGCGATGTTACGTTGCTTTTACGGAATTTGGTCGACTTTCATCAAGATTGAAATGTATTTAGTGACATAATTTGTAATATTGCACAACCCACAACGCAGTTATGTAATATTTTATTAAATGTAAAAAAAAACATGAACATTGATTGTGACCGTCAGGGAATTTAAATGGCGTGATAATGCCAATTCAACTTTTAATTGAAACATTTGCGATCAATAAACTGTACAATAACGGCATTGTTTATATTAAAAAGCAGAGCGAAAATATATTTTTATCTAGGTTACATTGCGTAATTACACATTTGCTTCTCACTACTCTTGTACTATTTTAATTTAATCACCTTTTAAGTTACGATTTGTAACTGTAATTAACTTGTAATTTCGTTTAATATCGCGACTGCAGAATATCGCCTTACTGGTCGCAACTTTCAAACTTTCATGCTTTTAACTTTGGATCTTCCCCACAAAGTGCTCATTTAACACATAGCAACGTAAAAACTATGATAGGAATCTTCTAATTAAACTCCATATAAACGTGCATTTATCTTTCTCATATTTATGATGTCGATACGTAATGAAATCACACACTATGCTTTGCAAAAAACTGTCTTTATGACTGTTTTAAAGAGACAAACGATTAAAGAAAAACAAATATAATTGTATAGATATAGCTATTATATATATATATATATATATATAACGAATGTTATAAAACACATTTTTAAAGAAGAATTAGATTCTTCACAAAACTACGTTTTGGTTTGTAAAATTTGTTATTAAATTTAGAATGAAAAGTGATAGCGCGAACGATTGATAACGTTTCACTTGTGAAAGGATCACTAAATTTGACACTTTTATGTGAAATGTCGATAACTCCCTTTATATCGCGCCAAATGCAGAAGACCCAAAGGGTTAAAGCTGAAGATGACTTTTTATGCCGTCGACATTCGAGTGAAGGAAGCATATAGACGGTGTCGAGAATCTTCCCATCTCAAGACGCCACGCTAATTCCGTCTCGAGTTCTCGATCCTTCCATCTAGCCTTTTTTCGAGCAATCCCTCGGTGTATGATGCCTTTTCCCTGACGAGCGAGAAAGTGCTGTACAGGGTGTTCCAAAATTCTCTTTTAGAATCATATTTTCTTGATGAATATTGAAAAACAATTTTTTATTTATCATACATTTTTCCCAATATTTCGCATGTCTTTATAATTCTAAGCTAGAAAATAAAACGTTTTGTTAAAACCTGCTTAAAATTAGTTAAAAAAATTTTTATCACTTGTGTGAAAAATGCGAGGAAAATTTTTTATTTTCTAAAGCCGACTTTCTAGACTAAAAGTTGATCAAAGAAACTGTCATTAAAATTCAGATTAAGGTTCTAGGACACTGTAACGTGTGTGTAACGCGCGCAGAAAGATGTGCGCAGTCTGCGTGCAGAATAGATCCCGCGATTCTGGCATCGAGAACTTTACGGAGACGATAATGGACAGATTTATGAGACGGTTTATCGATCCTCTCCTCGAGTAAATCCAATTTTCGGAGTCACGATGAGGTGGCGAGGATTCCGTCCATGGGACATCGTAAAGATCCTGAAGAGGCGGAGGCAAAAAGTTGCTGAGAACTTAACTTTCGTCCGTCCGTCCTGTCGTTACAAACTTGAATTTATCGAGTCAATTTACGAGTAATTTCCGAGTGGATGATTTTTGTATCTGTTGATAAGACTGATAATTGTAAAACTCGTAGATGTCAAAAAGGGGAACAAGTGGTCAAAGTCAGATATTGTCAAATATCTGATTATAATATGATAGTTGTATAAAATAGATTGTTGCATATTAATGTTAGTGTATTCAATAATCTTTTTCTATTTTTCACGCTAAAGTTAGACGGGAGAAATAATGGAATAAAAAAATGTGTACACAATAGAAGATTAAAACTTAATTTAGATAATTAAATTTTGTGATATAAATATAAATGATAGTTTCAAACATTTGCTATGTTGAGTCATTGTGGAAAAAAACTGAAACACGCAACGGTAAAAATCGTGGAAATTTCTCGCGATAAGACCACTTGGTCGGATCTTCATTTTCGTGAACTCGAGCTTTAAACTTTTGGACTTGAAGCTTTTTCATGGTTTAAGGACAAGCCGAGGAATCCTCCTCGCACTCGTCCTTCAAATCCTTTCATAAAGAATATCCATCCTTCCAACTCGTCCAAGAGCACTTGCTCTCCCTCCTTTCTTCTCCCCTCACTGTCTCTTTCTTCTTTGTCCTCATTCTTCCTCTCTTCCACATGTCCTCATCTCGATGTTTCTTCCCTTTCACTATCGTTTCAGCGTATCTTCAGTTTTTTTTTTACATTTTTAAAAATGTATAACCGACAGAAAGCATGGGAAATCGTCGGATTGGAATTTTCCCTTCGAGAGCGCATATTCGAGTTCGAATAATCTTTGATAGATTGATGTACAGCTTTTTCAATATTCGAAATTATCCAGTTATGGGACAGCTTTGCTTATTTCAAATATTATATAATACGAAAATATTAGCACCAAGTTATCTCCTGCGATACATATGTAATAGAGTAAAAAATAATTTTTTTACAGTTTTATTCTCTTCTACCGTTCTTCCTCTGTGAAAAAAATACGCACGTTAAAGGATTAAAAACGCATCGTGCGCAGTCGCACGTGCTCGAAAGTTTGTCGAGATTATCGAGTATCTAAACCGGGACGCACTTGATTCGGTCGGAGCCGGAGTTTCGGACCGAAAAACCGAACAACCCCGAGGCACTCGACAATTTCCGGTACTAGAGTTCACCCCCGCCCTAAAATGCACTCGGTTTTTATTACGCGCTTGCGTTTTCCTCGGTGCCTCGCTCGGTCGATCGAGAGCGCCTCGCTTTCTCTCTCTTTCTCTCCCTCTCTCTATCTCTCTCTCTCTCTCTCTCTCTCTCTCTCTCTCTCTCTCTCTCTCTCTCTCTTTCTCTCGAGGAATTGGATAACTGCTCGAGAATCACGAGGCCTGACGGTCGATGAATAAAGGAGACGCCATTTAAATTGTAAATGGCCGCGATATCCGTGTGGAAGCAAACCTTCAATTAGGGTTCTGCACGCGGAGGAGGAAGAGGTACGTATACACGTACACTCGTATAATTCCTCGCATCGATGCAGCCAACGCTGCGAAAGATGTGCCAGATAGATAGACGGGCAGTCATTTGTTGCGATTTAGGCGAAACGACGTGTAAACTTGTCGAAACAGATGAAACAGCAGTGATAATATAACAATCGCGTCAATCAACTCTTTTGCCGGCTTTTGTAGAAAAATGAAATTTTTCATATCTCATTTTGTCTTTTCATGTTATTTAATTTTTGCAAAAGAATCTCGTTTATCGTATGTATTGAATAATCTCAACTGAAGAGTTAAAAAGCACAAATATTATATAAATATCTAGTAATTGGAAAAAATATTCTGCACTTTGATAGATCTTTATTTAAAAACATATAAACGTAGAGATAAAGTTTTTAAACCGTATATACTTTTTTATTTAGCAACTATTAACTACTGTACACTTTAACACTCAAAGCTGATACGAGCTTGATTCGATAATTAACTTATTTATGAAACGTTCATAGTTCAAGTTTTTGAAAATATAAAGTTTCTTTTTTCGTTTGACTTTCTTTGATGCATAATGGAAATAATAGTGAATATAAAATAATATTACATTACGTTCTGCATGCTTGTAATTTCTAAAACTGTTATTTTTTTACCTTGTTATTTCTTTCAATTAGTGCAATTAGAAAAATCATTATATAATATTTTTTAATAATCGATATGCACATCTTGATGTCTGCTAATCTAACGTTTTATTTTCAAATGTTAAGGAATATGAATAAATACTATAATACTAAACACAACAATTATTTTTATAAAACTATAAATGAGAAAAATATAATTTTATTTTATAAAATCAGTATAAACTTCAATAATTTATCGCAGTAGATTTTTTTTTCTATGTTTCTTTAAATTTTTAATAAGTATCGATTTTCTCAGATCAGAATTTTGGTCCGCTTTCAAAAAAATTTTAATACGTTAAAAAAGAAAGTTTCAAATAATATTGTCCAAAATACGATACAAACTAATGAGAAGAGAAACTGTACTTAATAATTCTTTATTCTGAACGTTTGGCTTTAGAAGGCATAGAGGTCAAAAACAAAACGATCCATTGTCGCGTACTTTTCCTTTATACATACCTCGAACGGTAGCCTTCAGTCGGAGATCTTCCACGACTCCCGTTTAATCTCAAGCTAATCCTCGATGTCAATCGGCCGTGTCTACCGCCTGGGGAGGCGTTTGCAAAACGAAGGAGAAAGAGAGAGAGAGAGAGAGAGAGAGAGAGAGAGAGAGAGAGAGAGAGAGAGACGAACATGCGTTTATATATCCAGATTCCGAGCAAAACGCTCACGGGGAAGGTTGCCGCGGTTTAAACCGTCGACAGAGAACGGGAGAAGCGGGGGCGCAGGAGCGTGTGTATAGGGTGGCGGTTGGGAACGATGTTCTCGCGGGGTACTTGAATGTCTCATTTCGAGGAGATTGGGGAGCGAAGGTAGGGAGGGAGGGTGGCGCAGGGTGCCGAGCCGGAACTTTATAAAGCGCGTCTTTGCATGTTTTCACTCCGGGCACGCACGCTTTTATCGTCCCTACAACGCCAGCGGTAGCAAGCGGGGCACGATAACACGATCCAATTCGTCGTCGCGTCACGTATATGTGCGTACATGCGCGCACGCCCACGTGCATGCATGCATGCATACCGGAAGAGCCGTGCGGGCGCTCCGCGGCGCGATCGATCGCGAAAGTTACGTAATGAGTCTCCGCGTGCATTAACTCTCTTGCCCGGAGACCGTCAAAATCTAGGTTATCAAGTTTTCGTCGGCAACCACGCTCGATCAGGGCCGTAGCTTGCCTGCAAGACGAAGCTGTCAAAGAATACACTTTCCTTCTCCGCTTGAAACTTGAATCGTGCGAGAGCAATTTTTGTAGAAATTAAATTCATACCTCTCGGCATTACCCTCGACGAAGACCTTCGTCGCGACTAATTGTAAGTATAGCGAGATATACTGACAATGAGAATTTCTCTTGGAAAACGGTTATATCGTGATTTTCTATATTAGAGAAAGATTCCCTGGCCGGAAGCGGCGATTGAATGACTTGGTCGCCGAAAACGGCGACAAATCGAATAAAATTTCTTAATTTGTTTCCCAGGAGCTCGCGCGCACGCTCCCGGCGCCAATTAAATTTCAGCATGGTAATTTAGGCGAATGGATTGCCGAGGGGAAGATCCCGAAGATGACGCATCTCTCTGCGTCAGCGCGGCGGCCCAGAAATGGCTAGCTCGATTAGCGCAGTCGGGCAAACGGCTTCGAAAACCCATCGAAGATGCGATAACTTTTCTCTCCTCTTACAGCTAAAACTTTTACAGCTTTCTCTTTTTCTCTCTTCCGTTCTTTCGAGCATTAGGATGCATTAGAGTAATCACGGCGAAGAGAGGTATAACCACTCTTAAAATTCGCCTTATCGAATAATAGAGAGTTTGATGCACTTATATTTCCGAAACATTCATATGAGCAAATTTATATAACTGTCTGAATGTATATGACATTCAATATTCACTTATAATGTGTGTATATAAATTTGAAAATTTTTATTAATTCCTTGAAACATAATATTGAAACATCACATAATATTGCAAATTTTTTGCAAACCCATATTTCACTTGAGTAATGTTTAAAAAAAATCAGTGAACATGTTTACAAAAGCATTGCGCATATGCATTAAAGTTATATAGACACAATGCGGTATTTTAGAATTATTAGGATAAAAAATATTAATTAGAATTATCACAACAAAAAAATTAATATATTTATAAAGAATAATGAGACAGATATACATATATCTGTATGTCAGAGATTTATTTCATGTAGCTTTTTATGTCAACTTGAACTTTATTTATTATACATACAATTATATAATTATTACAAAAAAGCGTGTAAATTATATTTTATTATTTTAAAATTACATTACCTTCATCTCGGAGATGCAATGCAATGAGATGTGGTTTATGCAAATCAAACACTTTATGAATACAAGAGACTGATATATCACATATTATTCTCTCTCTTTTCGCATTATAAATTAATTTGCATAATAATATGTTGAACGCGAGTCTCTTGAAAAATTTTTGATAGATATTTTTTCTGAAAAAAAAAAAATCGCCGACATGCGTGTTCAATTATAGCATTATGATTTCAGATGACCGAGATTAATACATCCGCGCTATATGCTTTCGCATTTTATTACCTGTATATCCGAGTGTCTCATTATATGGGCCATGAATAATGTAGCACTTGGAAATATATCATGGCCGAATGGAATCGCCCGAATTTCCGGAGATAAAATAAAACGCGTCGTATCCATGCTAATCCATGCGCGTCGCATTTTGCCGGTCAATTGCATCTAACAACGAGACTTGAACAGCAATTCAATTTTAACGATGGCACAACGACGTAGTGAGACAGAAAGCAGCGTGATAACATCCCTGTCTCGTAATCAGGGAGCATATGCATCACGCGTGTTTGCCGATTAAATTGCGTTGTCCTGTAAACGACGATATAACGAGCGACGTATATATACAGCCTGTTCCCATGGCACATTTCCGCGGCAACGTTTCCATTCGCGAGACGATTCGCGAGATTCTAACGATAATTCTCTCTCTCTCTCTCTCTTTGACTCATATCGTGCGCAACGATAAGAATCCGTAAATGAAGGCGCGATAAACCGCGAAGGGATTGCACAGCCGGTTATCGAACAGTCGTAAACCTCCACGATCGTACTGGGAATTCAAGGTTCATGGCAAGGATTCTCTCAGGCGAACAAGTAAAGCACCGGCTACCGGATCGTTCTAAAGAAACTGTCATTCTCGTTGCGATTAATACGCGCATCTCTATAAACATGGGGCAGCAGATGGAATTATATGAAATAGCTATTTTATATATATTCATGCTTCATAAAATTAGACGTTTAGTTTTATGATTACGTCCATTAGGTATACGTTTATATTTTGAATTTTATCGTGCATTAGTGATGTATATGTAAATTTTATGGGCAGACTATCGCGTATGTTACGAATTCTTATATCTCTCCGAAAGATATCATACGAGATCATATATGCATATATCATAATTTGTCTTTTATATTTTAAGGAAAACTTGTAGGGTGTAATAGTCAAAGTATTTAATTTTATTTTTTCTTTCCCCTTTTCTTTTTTTAAATTTACATAATGTTCAGTATGCAAAATACTATTTGATATTTTCACGCCAGGAAAGCGAAATTTTATACTGCAACGAAGATAATTTAACTCGCTGGAACGAGAAAATAGTAACTTGGAGCTTCTCTAAATTGCATAGAATTTTTAGTCGCAATATTTTCACGCGAGAAGAACGAGAGAAGGAATACCTGTCAGATGTAATGTAGTTAACGTTTAGTTGATAGGGGTGGTATAATATCTCTGACGTAACGTGTCAAATTTAAAAGAGCCTAGTATTAAAGCGTACGTTTTACAAAGTGCTCTTAACGTACTGTAGCAATAATGCAATGTTGTTAGAAATTCTCAGGGAATTGTACCCCGTTCCTTTTTCCCTCCTCTTCACTGACTTTTAATTCCATTTTTTTTTTTTTTTTTTTTTTCCGCAAACATCTTCCGTTTCCTACAAACAACTGAATAATCGATAGTTACCGTAGTCCTGCCACGGCGGATGTTGAATTTTAATAACATCGGTTTTCAAATCTCCGACGAATGAATAGGCATCAGACTCTTTGTCGGAAGGGGATGGGAATGGTATTATAAAGACAGTCGACAAACGAAAGAAAAGAATTTTCTCGAGCCGAGCATAGTGATACGACGAAACAAAATCGGTGTTGTCAGACGTCTGGGAAACCGAGAAGAAAGTCTGGGGAAACTGAAAAGAGAGAATCTGGGAATAATATCACACAGGAGACAAGTCGAAAGAGAGAGAATTTCGAGAAACTTTTGTGAATTATAGTCGTAATGGATGGGAAAAATTGTTATTCGACAATATCAGCGCTTCAATACATTACTCGAATTATCATAATAAGTTTACTGAATTTAAAAGAGAACGAAATGTAATTCTTTTCATTAGCATGTACATATCAGCCACTTTATCTTGCCTCCTTTTCGCGCAAGCGCTCTCTCTCTCTCTCTCTCTCTCTCTCTCTCTCTCTCTTTCTTTCCGCGAGATGTTGTAATTACATTTAGTACCTTGTCTCTCGCGATCTTGGTTGGGCAAGAAGAGTTTGTTCGTCGAAAAAAAACTCGGGGGAAAACTCGGGAAAATTTTTTCAATTGTATCCCTCGTGGTAACAAGTTGACACGACAGCGTGCGCCACGCGACACCCGTTAGACTATCGCCGAGAGGAGAATGACATAAGACATTCCCGTTCTGACTCGGGCGCCATATGACCGTCTCTGTCGCAAGCTCTGTCCTCTCTCCCACCCCTCTTTTCCGCCGTGTCCCCCCCCTCTCCGGCCGCCTGTTCCCGCACCGCCATCCACTACATTCTACTACCGTCATTCCTTGCCCTCTCGTCTCACCGGTCCGCCACCTACTACCACCCCCGCACTCTCCCACCACACAACCATCACTACTACTAGCGTACTCCGACCAACACATCGGCACCGTCGCCGGCCTGACAGGCATTGTCGGAAGTGAGAAGGAAAATATAAGGAAGGAGAAAGAGAGACAGAGAGGGGGATATTACGTGGGAAGGAGAAAAAGAGGGGACAAAGAAGTCATGAGAAGAGATGAGCAAGATGGAGGAACAAGGAGACCGCGTATGAGGACGTAGAGATGAGGAGGCAAAGGGAAAGAGACAAAGAGAGAGGAGAGAGGAGAAAGAGGGAAAGAGAGAGGGAGAGAGGGAGAGAGAAAGAAGCAACCAGGCACAAGCATAGCATAGCGTAGCATGGCACGGCATATCCATAGACATATACACTGTGTCTATGGGCATATCGACGAGATCCGACAACGGCCGAGCGCCACCGAACACAGCCGACTCGGACCCTGCGCGCTCAACCCAAACCCGAGAAAGCATAGTTGCATTTAAACTGCCATCCCATTCGGGAGGTCTCTCGCTTCCTGAGTCCTGAGGACGACCTCAGGACGACTTATGTACGTACGTAAGTCGTTGCGCGTATTGATACGTCATTGTGTTTCCGTCACGTTTCTACGCTTCGTTTGTCATTAAAAAAAGAAAAAAAAGAAGAAAGGGAAAAATCTCGCAGAAGCGATCCGGGGGTTGTGATGACCCACAGGTCGGGACACACGGTCTGACGTCAGGAGCGCTTTAACTTGTTGGATTCGACGTGAGTGCGACGCGAAAGTGAGCCGGTCCGCGGCTTCGACTCGGTTCAATCCAAAGAGAGAGGAACGCAAAGGTGTCGAACGTCGACATCGTCGAGGATCTGACATCAGATAGATGACGATGCTTCTTTGATCGTCGTCGTCGTCGTCGTCGTCGTCGTCGTCGTCGTCGTCGTCGTCGTCGTCGTCGTCGTCGTCGTCGTCGTCGTCGTCGTCGTCGTTGTTACTCTCGGACGGACACCAAGGGCATCGGCATCTTTTGTCCAGGGTTTCCGGTAGCACGACGCGTCACTTCCGTCACGCGTTCCTTCCTCTGTCGTGGGTTCTGTCATCATGTTGTTCGCGGTCTTCGTCATTTGTCAGCTCGCGACACTGTGCTAGCTTCTTTCGAGAATAGGATTCTTTCGCGCTCGGTCATATGACGGGCTATCCCGCAAGTTCCGCTTCGTGTGACACTGTCGCTTCGTTCACTGACAGCCAGCTGCGATTATTCTGCACGGAGTTAACAAAGATCTTGGACGTTAGAAATAAAAATGAAGCTAAGTGGCATAATAACGATTTTGTGGCAATTATAATAGATTTTTACACACAACGTAAATTTCTTTAGCTTCATTTTTTAGCTTTATAATTAATTCAATCATCTCGAAAAATTCAACTCGACTCTCTTAAATATGAAATAAACTTTTAAAATTAAATACTTCAAACACATTGCGTTTAATTGCAATATCCATGATTCTAAATATATATATTTAGTATCAATATATTTGTACTGTTCCAAAAGAGATATTGACAGATGTAATGCATAATTTAGAATTTCTCGTTTTTAACGAAATTAGATTCTCGTTTGCTTTTTTATTAATTTATCGGTTAAAAACTGTCACTGACGATAATAAATAACGACGACAGCAAAATGTAGCAAATTAGATAACATTGATTTTGCAAGCGACATTTTAAAGTCATACAATTCATCGCTAACATTGCCTGGAATATAAATTCAGCTACAAACATTCGGAAACTTTTATCTGTGAAAAAATCTTGACTTATTAATTATTTTAAAGATCGCGTGTATACGTCAGAGATAACCTACGGTATATTTTAATATATATTTTAATTTCACAAATTCAGAGATTTAAGATTGTCATGTTATCATTAATCGAAATCTTATTCTCGTCACACTTGAGAGTGAATACATGATTGGGCTTAAACTAGCGAGCTAAAGTTCAGTCTGAACTCAGTGTTCTCGAACCCGGAGCTGGATTATATTAAAGGTTACGGAGGGCATCGTACGCTCGCGGGAAGAGTTATAAGACCGTTGAGAAGTTTCAGCGAGTCCATTCGCGGTCGACGATGGGTGTCCGCACTTTTGACGTGTAACGTAACGCGGAGTGATGTGAGATTTTTTGTGTGACGGCAAGCGAGAAGAGAAATTACGCGCAACACGTCCATAAATTGACATATTATCATTTATCATTAAATTTATATTCGGAATATAATACATCAAGTATATATATTTACTAATATATTTAACAATATAAAGTCTTTTACATTTTCTGCTAATTATAAACAGCACTTGTTCTATATATATATATATATAAAATATGTAATTAATAATTGATAGTGCAATGCGTCTAATTAAATTTAGAGTCTATTATTATTATTCTTCATACACGAGTATTTTATACTGAAACACGCGCTATCGTTTTATTTCGATGCAGCGAAAATATGAAAATATTTGGACCTGTCAGAGTAATTGGTCATGCGTTACTGCAGCTCGGTGTTGACAGTGTGTACCACTCGAAATACTAAATATATACTCGATGCTAATATTAGATGCCATTAACGAGGACACTCGTCGCGTCGTTGATCAATAAGATTTACCACGGACGATAGATCGTGTACGAAAGAGCGGGAAAATCCGTCCGCGTACTAGAGTGACACGTCCTCAAATTTGATTTCTGACGAAGCCAACAATAATTGTCAATCGTCCGTGATCAAACCGGCGAGTAATATAGACGAGGAGACCTACCTACATACACACGTCGCACAGAAATACATCCTACAAACGCGCTCGATCGTTTCTAAATTTTTTTTGACTGCAATTAATCATTCTACCGATTAACGTAATCAATCTAGACGTCAACGCGTCATTTCGTGTCCTGCCGTTACTTTCGCTTTGTTTTTTTTTTTTTTTTTTTTTTTCTTTTGTATTCGTACATGTAAAACGTCATCGCGAGAAAGAGAGAGATTGCCTCGGAAATTGGTTTCGCGAGAGAGAGAATGGCTCGACCGATGACTTTGGAGTCGAAGTTTGGAAATGCTTTGTTCCCGCTAAAAAAGGTGTTTGAAAAAGAGAGGGCTCTGCGCGGATCGATATATCGGCTTGACTCTCATCCCCTCCTGTCTTTGCCCCTCTACTCCCGGGATGATGTTTCTCCCAGATATCGGTGTGAACAAATATATCCGGTATATAGCGAGTATATTCATTGATAACACGATTATCGCTCAAGCTGAGACTTTTATGGCGTAGTTTAAAATCTATCTTGAGTGGTGAAATTCTTGTAGAAATTTAAAACATACAAAATAATAACTTAATTAATTAAATATTGACAAATGGCTAATTGAATCGTCGCGTTTCGAATTTTTTTGTACAATTGAATTATTTAACGACATGTAATGTAATGCTTTTGTGTATCGCTTGAGTATCGCTTCGCATGCCGAATCACGGATTCGTAATTAACGTAATGAAACATGAAACTGGGGAAGAAGCGCTTGAAGAGAACTAATGAATAGTGATTAGAAGCCTAACACTTGCGACTCGCTTAAACAATCGAGCTCTGTGTTGAGGAAATTAAGCAAGATTTCCCAACGGTGGCTGGAAAACGCCATTCCAAGAATGAATCATCGTGACGCAATGTTTCGTAATCCGCGGCTCGTAAAATTATCCGCGACCTTTCCTTCTCGTTTATCTCTCGCATATTATCAAATCACCTTCCGTAATCCTTTTGACATTCGCGCTTTCAAAAATTCTCTCTCTTCGTAGGCGGCCACTCTCGGTGGCGAAGTAAAACGATGTAACACCGCCGTTGCCGACGCGTTTACTTGTTGCATCGCAAAACTTCGTAAACCGAAATCTCTCGGCGCGCGTGGTCTCGTAAATTCACAATAACTCGCGGAATTAGCGCGTATCCCCCTGTCGATGTCGCGATCTGACTATGATAATTATACGCGAAATCCGCCGGGGATTAGACACGATAGTGCGTACAATCGACGCGTAAGTTCTGACAAAAACATCTTTGCATTTCACGTTGTGAATAGTGTGGTTGAATGTCGGAGCAAGTTGAAGTAAAATTACGGTGCACGCGACGAGTGGTTACAAAATTCGAGTGTTAAAACCAACGATATTTACTCACAGCCTGACGTCGAAAAAGCTTCGCTTTCATCTCGAATATTTGCGCACGCCACTCATAACTCACAATTTCTTGAATATATTTTATCCCCGGTTTTCTTTTGATGATAGAACTATTCCAATACCGACGCCTCGATAACGAGTAACATCGTATCCCTAGTTGCAGGAAATGGAATAGGAAGGAAATGTTTTTTTTATGCCTACAAATGTATGATATTCGCGGTCCTCGCGGAATTACGGAACAGCAGAATAGGATTGTCCTCGTTCTGGATTTATTATTGCCGTACAACAAACGGCTTTGCTTCTCTTTGAGATCTTTATTATCAAGTAAGAAAAGCACTTGAGGAGACATAGTTATTGAAACTCGCGACGAGCCAATGGAGAAACAAATTTACTGAATTACTTTTAGACGCAAATGCCCTTTGAAGTCGGAAAGTGCCTTATTTTACAGTTACAGAAGAAAACTTGCGGAAATTTACGGACAATAGCTGTGATAAATATAACAATGACAATATTTATTCAACATTGCTATTACTATCTCATATCAAAACCACAATCGTACCTTTGTTCCGTCCGGAGTTCTCTGACGTTTAAAATACACGAATTTATCAGGGGGGAAACTTACAATATATCCGTTCAGTATATATATATATATATATAATTGTAAGTTTTTCTTTAAAAACTTGAAACTCTCTTCCATGTCCTACACAATTCTATGCTCATTTCGGTCCGCGACTTCAATTATTGCGCAGCTTCGTTTCCTTTCATTCCACGTCATCCGGTGTTAACGGAAGTGTAACGTCAATCCCTACCATTACAAACGTAATTATTTACTAAAGCGTGTGTGCGCGTACAGTGTCGGCTTCTCCTACACATCTATAATAGAATAAGTTGAAAAACATCGCGCACATTCGGTACTCGTTTACGCGGTTTTTCGCATGTCGGCGTGTAGTTCTGTCACCGACAAAACGATGAACCTATTCCGAGTGACGGAGGAAATTCGAGCGAGAACCGAGAAATTTCATCTACGTCGGAAGGCGTCACAGTGTTTTCAACCGAGGAGGAAGCGTCTATCGATCAGCCTCGACCCGAAAAGGTAAGTAGGCGAGCACCATGGTTACCGTTATCTCCCTAGATCGTCTCTAACTTTTAATTTGCCTACGATTAATTCACATGTTTGTATATTCCGATGACAAGTAACCTTGTATTACTTGGGAGAAGCAGTATTTAACGAAATTAAAGCGAATCCTCGTATCGACACGTATCCTCCGTCTATATAATCCTTCTAATTATTATAAATCAAACGTGTGTTGCAATAACAATATTTATACAGTTGTCAGTTTATCCAATTGAAATACGTTTATATGAAATATCGTTCTCTCTCTCTCTCTCTCTCTCTTTCTCTTTCTCTTTCTACCGCTTCCTGTATATATTTCGACGTATTCGGAAATTTGAATTCGGGCAAATGCAAAAGGCGTATGTTGCTATGCAACGGTGATTCGGATGCTGGAAACGCGGAAGGGCATTTTGGGAAAGATTTGCATGAAGATGGAAGGCAATGCGGTTTGCGAATTAAATTGAATTTGCTTCCGGAAAAAGAAAGAGAGGAAGATTTAAGGCGCGTTGAAAGTAGTGCGCGTGGCAAACTGGCAACTTGGAATTAATGCAAATTAACATTTGCGCGCGCGCGCGCACGCGCGCGACCTTACATCTGCAAAAGAAAAAGAAGGAACACACAACACCAAAAGCTATACGCTGCGTACTTATACAACTGCGCAAATGTCAGATAGAGGAGTCTAATTAACGTACCGGTATACTGTTGCACATTCTTCATGAAGAATATGCGTGTTACACCATTAATTATTAATTAGCGCCGCAATATGGAAATTATAATGCGCCGATATACAGAGAGCATACATTAAAGATACATACATATAAAAGATATATATATATATATATATTATAATCTTAAAGGGTACAAAATTTGTTAGCCTTTCTGGTTAAATCTTAATTATACTTGACCGTGCACAGCGCATGAACCTCCCATCGTAGTATCACGAAAAGAATATCACGGCTACATGAATTATTGAGTGAAAAAACGTTATTTGCGGGAAATTACATTCTAAGCACGATGCATGCTGAAGATTAAAATCCAGTGTAAAAGCTGCGTACTACCTTTATCAGCGTTGTTTATGCCGGCGTAACTTTCCGGGGTGTACAACGTGCATAAATATCTCCGTTAAACTCAGGCTGCAAGATTAAAAACTTTTCCCCGCTACGCACACCAGAGCCCTTTCTGCATAAAATTCTAGCAAATTTACAATTAAATTTCACAACCGCGGTAATAAAGTAAATAATCGCGCCACCTTTCTATGCAAATTCAACGCAAACGTTCTTCGCGCGAGAGTAACGCGATTATCCGCCATACATCGTCACGTCGAAAAAAATTTACCGATTGTTGAAGAAAACAAAAAGAAGAAAAAAAAAAAAAAAAATAAATAAATCCTCTCCGGAGGTTTCATCTTCGAACGAGTAAGAATACTCGCGGGGAAAAATCGATCTCTCGCTATTGGGATTATTTTACAGAATACGCGCGCGCAACCGTTCGTAAAATAATAATTCCTCGAGATATCTCAAAAGAGAACGGGAGGGAGGGGAAGGGGGAAGGGAGAAGATGGTCGTGGCAGGCGGAGTGGGTTGGGGAGAGGAGGGGGACAGACCCAAGATCGATCTCTCGATGCTATGCTGAGGGTTATTTCGCGTGGCGCGGCCGCGCGCTATCAGCTGCGTGCGCGAAATGTGGCAGGAATTCGAATCCGCTCCCCTTCCCCTGGACTTCCTCCGGCGCGGTCGGTCCACGAGTTACGACCAGCCGGCCGTTGCTGCAGGGCTGCAGGAACGAGAAACGACAGCACCCCACGGGAAATTGTATCGACGCGCGCCCACCACTCGCGAGCAAATCGATTTCTTTTTACAGTTTCGAGGAAGGAACAGCGATTATTGCGCAGCTGCCTTTCCCGCGACTCGCGAGTTCCGACGAATGTGTCTCGAGTGAAGAAACGAACGTTACGTTGTATAGATCCGCGTTATTCTAAAAATTAAATTATATCTGATTATTATATAATAGAAAAAAAAAAAAAAAAAAAAAAAAAAAAAAACCGTAATAGTAATAAAAAGGGAAGATATTTGCTCGTAATATTTGTACAAATATTCTGATTCACGTAAAAATGCTTCAATGTATATCTATATATCTATATTTTTTTCTTGCGCTTGATGACACCATCGAGCTTTATTATCTACTTTGATAAAGGTGATAATCTCAACTATATATGTGTATTTCACATTTTATATACAAACGCCTGTTCTGCAGCTTGTGCTATGACTTGATGACGCAAGTCTGAGTCACCGTATGTATAGAGCGTACGTAAACACAATGCGAATATGACATAGTCGAGCCATCGACCATAATCCCAACGCTTGGACCTTTCATATCACACGATAATTTGATAAACTAGATTTACGTTCTTATTTTATAATAAAATCTCAAAATTCATCACGTTTTTAAAGGTTTGATTTATTAATATTTTAATTTTTATTGAAATAATGATAACGAAATGCTTACAATAAATTAAAAATCATCGAAAGTCATCGTTATCTTAATTCTTATTCAATGATAATTAATGCATAGCCCATAACTGTCGGTTGTAAACCGCAAAGTTGTAGTTTTACGTGTACCAGATGTTTATTCTTCTCTGTTATGTAAAGATTTACATAAGTATTCTCGATGTTCTTATAAAACCGAACCTGCAAAGATCGCCCAACAATAAATATTAGAACTCAAATACACAAGATGTTTCAATTATTATGGCAAAATAATCAAAAGTTATCTTGTGTATATTTTATGATGTGGAATTTTTGATAGAAATCAATTGTAGAATAGGAAATTACACCATCTCTTTCCACATGATCGCGTAAATAATGATATCACATACAAATAATAAAATGTGAATATTTAAGTATGAACCGACGAAGTCATTATGAAAACAACAAGCGCGTATAAACAGAAAGAACCTTTGACTAATGTAGCATCGATAATTTAACGGAAAAGTAATAAGTGTCGTATTTTATTAGAGTTACAATAGCCGCCTCGTTTTCATGTTATTCGTATAATTACTCGAGCTATCGCTTCAGCGAATAATTCGCATCTGCTACCGCAAATAGTTATTGCATCGCAAATGAATGCAAAAATCGAACGATTAGCCGCGGATGCATTGTTCGTCGATGAATTGCATAAAGGCTCTAAATTTTCCGTCACTTTAATTACTTTTATTGCACTTGTGTGGTTCCACGCTAATTTGGTGGTTAATTCAATTTCTCTCTCTCTCTCTCTCTCTCTCTCTCTCTCTCTCTCTCTCTCTCTCTCTCTCTTTTCTCTGTTTGAATAAAGAACTAGCTCTGAATTTGAAAAGAAAAAAGAAAATAATATATGTATTTAATGTAATAATATACTTTAATTTTATTTTAGGAGACGTTAGAAAAATGAATATTTACAACTTTTAATTTTTTTTTTTCTCATTCTTTGCCTTAATGATGTTTTAAGTTGCATTTTTTAATTAAATAAAAACATTTCCATACTGTAAGATTTATTGGCATCGTTGTAAGAGGTATATATTTAAAACATTTCTTTATGAAAACTAACAAATTAAAATCAAAAAGTTAACACACAAGCGGACGTGATATTTGTTATATTAGAGAATATCATAGCTGTTTCTATATGCAGACTGCGATCCGTGTAAGCTCGGACTTATCCACAGTGCATAGACGCGCGCGCGCGCGCGCGTGCGTGACTCAATCGGGCTGGGGAAGGCATTATGCTAGGCAGTCAGGCTCTAGCACGCTTTGTCATTATTCGTGAGAACCCTATCAATTCGACTGGAAGATTGAATAAGAGGAAAAACATGGTGCGATGAAGCGCGCGCCCGCGTCTCTTTTCATCGTTATCGAGAGACCGACAAAAGATATTTGCGAAAAAGAGGAAGAGAAACACACACACACACACACACACACACACACACACACACACACACACACGCACGCACGCACACACACACACACATTGTCCCATCTAAATTGAATCTCTTTCTCTTTCTTTTTTTCTCGCCTGCGCTATCGTTTGCGTTTCCTCGATCTATCCGAGAGTCGATGGAGAGAGACTCTTATTACGGTTCTATCTCATGAATTGTCACATATGTATGTATACACGACTGCCGATGACTCGTCCCGCGTATCTGATCCGATTTTCAATTCGCCTAATTTTCACCGGCTTTTTATTAGAACGTTTAACCTTTCCGACTTGCGCGCGCGAAATTATCGCAAAACGACAGAGTCACGCGAAATTAATCGAATCGAATCGAATTCCAGAACGTAATATGCACGAAGGATTCTTTTTAAGAGACGAAAAAAACCGTGTCATTAAGAGAGAGAGAGAGAGAGAACATTTGATCTATTGAAATTTTTCTCTTTCATTCATGGACGTGATTTTCTCGTGTAACACGTTACTATTTTCCCATCGGATTCATTCAAAATCGACCAAACACGGAATTGCGGCAGATTAATTCTTTGATTTCTTTTATTTTCGGGTTTGAAAACATCGAAACATATAACCAAATCAAAGCAAATGATATGTGAAAAACAGAATTATAAATTATAACTATGTGTACATTTAAAAAAATGATAAATTTTTACATCCACGAATTGCAATCGTGAAAACAATCCAGTATAAACGACAGATTGTTAAAAATTTATAACGCGCATTGTCAAAGGGAAAAATATTTACATCGGAAAATATCTGCATTATCGACTTATTCAAATAATTGTGATGTATCGCGTACAAAGTGCTAGTGAACTATCGGTTTTTCTTTGCCACTTTATTTATTAGCGACATTTGTTAGCGTGCGATTGATGGCAGTAAATTTACATTACTGGTTACTTTGATTTATGCAATTTCACATACATTATATCGAAATAATATAGATGAATTATACGATAAAATGTCTATATAATTATGTATATCGATGAGTATTACCGATCAAATTAAATAAATGTGATATTTTATGCATCATTAGATATTAATAATGGGTAATTCAATAATTCAATTGTGTGCTACATATGTTGTATATGAAGATACTGAGAGAATTTCTGTTTTTATTCATTTAATTTGAGATAACGATAATTCCAAATATAATTGTCACAATTACTGAAATATCAAATCAGTCATTCTGTCTCTGGACATTATTTATTGATTATAAAAAATCTATAAAAAATTATAATAGTGCATGTGATTATCAAATGCATCGATATGTTGCTTAAACTATGGAGCCAACTAGGCAAATCCTGTATATAATATATTCATATAAGTAAGGAAAAAGACTATCTTACACGGTATATACATATACCGTGATCGATAAATACTTCTTGAGAGAGGAAGAGGAACAAGTGGAAGAGGGAAGCGAGGAGATTCACAAGAGACGACGAGCAGATACGAAGGAGCTAGACGGTAACGCTCAACGGAGAAGATTGGCAATTTTCGCAAAATTAAGCGAATTGAATCGAATTATGTCGAGCCGATGACGTCAGCCTTGTAACTCGCTGAATTGGCGAGAAATGCAGCTCTCGCCGTCCCTCCCCATCTTTATCTCGCTCTCTCTTTCTGTCTCTTCCTCGACTCATTTGTCCCTTCAGTTCAACCTGTATTTATCATCCACGAGAGAAGAGATATCTTCCCTTGTAATTCCCGATAGCGGACAAATTTCTGTTTCGAACGCATCATCGACTATCTACGACGCGACGGATGTCAAGTCGAAACGGGTGACTGATTGACTCGGTTGAACTTAATTGCGCGTGAATCATTCGTTCTACATAATTGCACGGAGGAGTTATCGTCGTATGTTATGCTTATCACGTGCCACTAGCTCCTGTGCCTGCATCATTAAATACAAGAAAAAAAATAGACATACATAGACGCATACAATTTCGCATCGCGAAGTCATGCGATCATCGTAAATACAATGTAACTCTCTGTTAACGTTTATGATTTCCGTAAATCATTCGTTCCAAATGGAATAAAGCAACTAATACGTGCTTGTTAAATATCAATCTAAAAAAAAACCGATAATATATTTATTTATATTATATATGTTTTATTTTAGCAATATTTTGAAAAGTATTATATAAATTTGAACATTCCTTGATTGTCGTAAGCGCGATAAAATTTAGAAAAAAAAAACATTGTCAAAATTTTGAGACATGCTTTAAATTGTAATTGTAATTGTTATATAAATATAATTTCAATTAAAGTTTTGATACATACTTTAAATTTTATTAATTATTAAATTATTAAATGAGTTTTAATTCTAAAACTTACGCAAGGAAACTCGAACTAAATTTGTGACATTAAATATATCTTATCTCTATCTGAAGGAATCTTCAATGTTACAAAGTCCTTGAAACGTTCGGACCTACTCTGCTAGTCGCAAAGATCGGAACGTAGAAGTACCTCGAGGAAAAGCGTTAATTACCTCTAAACCGCGACGGTTTACAGTATCATCAGCATGGTGACCCCCTTGAGAAGCGGGGGCGGCCTATGCAATGTCAATTAACTCGGGTATAATAATGTTTACGGCTCTTGCGCGCGGCAAGAAGACGAACAATCTCCTTCCTCGCTTCCTCCTTCCGATGGCAGGAACCGCGGGGAACAATAAAGAGTTTACGATGAAGAATCTCCGAGGAGCCATCTCGATGTTCGTGCAAAACCGAGTCGTGAGGAAAACCGAGAGCGTGGCTAATAAGGGAGAGAGGCATGACGAAAGAATGTGATTGATAGTTCAATCGTTTCTCAAGCCTGAACTATCACACTCCGATGATCTGAGTCGTTTTCACGCTTATCGATAGTATCGATGGAGAGGTGTTACTCTCGGGATAACAAATCGGTGCGCAAATCCTACAAGTATTTTATAGAGCTGTGATATATAGATATACTTTAGAGATCGTTAATCATTTATATTTGGCGAGGGTATCGTTGAACGTTTTTGTAAAAAAAAAAAAAAAAAAAAAAAAAAATGTAGGATACTTTTTTGACTAGATTTTTTTCTACTATTCGAATAAAAATTGTAGAATAAATAAGAAGCATAACATGCAACATAGAAGAGAAATTGTTGTAAGTCTGTGAGTAACATTACTAAATCTTGCCGCCTCATATTGCGGCCTTTATGACAATCCTCGCCCACACGTTACGAAAGCAAGACCGCAGTACGCGCGTCCAGGAGTTGAAACCCGAGACTTCACCACATCCGCCCCGAACAGAGTTGATCTGACTTTCTGATCTTCGTATATTTGTGAGCCTCAAGACGTGTACTAAGAAGCGCAAGAAAATATACGTGTACTAAAATACTAGTCTTTGTAAAAGAAAAAAAAAGTTTAATTCTTTTATTTTAAACAAACTCAATATTTTAATACTTATTTAATTATTATTTCACAATGTTTTTTTTCGTATTAATAATATTCCAATGTATGTTATCTTTTTTTCGTTTATTTGTATAAAAGTAAAAGTAAATTAACTTGTTATGTAACCAGACAGTTTTAGAAAATTTAATATATTATTGAAATTAAAAGAAAATATAGCAGACAATAAGTTTTATTGAAAGGACAACATCAATATTAATCAACCAAATGGAATACTTTTAAAAAGATTGTTGATTCAAAAGTATTTTGTTCCTTCTTTTGCGCAACACAAATTCTCCTTTGATAAAGTCTCTCTTTACGAAAATATTAAACGATCTTTCTTACTAATATCCTAATATTGAATATATATTAATGTTTTGAAAAATGATGATTGAAAAATTAATATTATATTCCATGTTTGCCGTTTTATCGAGAAATTAGCACATTAACATTTAATTGTACATAACATACACATATATAAGATGTCCTATAATTATTGATACACAATCGAGAAAAATAATGATTTTACATGAATAAGAATTGAAAATGTAAAATAAATTTTTTTTTAAATAAGATTTTGTTTTTGAGGGAAAATTGAGACTTTAAAATTTAAAAAGTTTACATTAATTAATGTTTATGGTTTTTGAAACCAGCGATCGTTGACTGCTAATGATTTTGTATTGTATTTTTGAATTCGTTTTGAGACTGGTTATTGATATATTAAATATGAAAATACAATTTTATTTAATAAAACAATTTAAAATAATTTAAATTTAACCGAAGAAAACTGATAAAACATTTAGATAAATTTTACTTTTCTAATTTACATTTTGAGAGAAAATGTTGTTATATCTTTTTATATTAGATATTTTAATATTCACTGTTGAAATAAATTCGATAATGTATAACACAAGAAATTGTTAGAGATAGAAGTCATTAAGTTTAGAAAAGCATTTTCAAATTTTTGAAGCTAATTTTCTCGACGATAAAACATACGAAACAATTTTATTCTACATTTTTAACAAAATTCTTTCATGTAACGTCATTATTTTCCCTGTTTTACCAGTATTTACGGGACACTGTATATAGCATGATTAGACTGTCGAGACAAGTATTATGAGAGTTATGTACCGCGGGACAAATATGCGTTTTACTAGTCCGTGGGGATATACATATTATAACACATATACCTCCCTTTAGGATTAAGGCGGCAATGCACACCGCCGCGCTTTAGAAGGAGATATCGATAGGGAAGCAGATTCTCTTGGAGATTCTTGCTAGAACTTTACGGGCACACCTGAGACATAAAATTGGAGAAAACGGACGTTTAAATAACACGAGACACTTAAAGATTTTGTATTGATTCTGTATTGAAGATTAATTGTTAAAATTTCCTCGCGTCAAGATACATATTTTCTTTATATTCGATCGCGTTAATTTCTCCAAAATTAAATTTCTCCAAACGCTTGATGCTAGATATATTTATGAATGAAAAAAATTGATTGCATCCTTTTAACTAAAGAAATTGCGATTACAAAACATTACGATAGAAATATAGACGAGAAAAGCTCGCAAAGAAGCTATTCCGGATGTGACAGACAATCCCAAGCATCTCGCGTATGAGGGGCGAACATTCCTCGAGAATATTCGAAACCGCGAAAAAGAAAAAGTATAAATCCAGGGAGAGGGACGATTCTCTCCGAGATGTGCTGGAGGGACAAGGGAGCAAAGTAGAGCGAAGGATATCGTGAGGGAGCAGAAACCGAGAGTAAAGGCACTTGCTAACGATCGAGTGAATACATCGAGAAGAGAGAGAAAGAGAGAGAGAGAGAGAGAAAAGGAAAAGAAAGTAAGGAGCAAAAGAAGGTGCGGGAAAGGAAGCGCACGATGAAGGTTTTACTGCCGCGGTTATGTTCGTCGGTTCGCGCAATTTCGATGTATCTGAATCGGGGGAGGAGCCCTATCTAAACGAGCCCGGTGGAATGAATCCGCATCTACCTACTCATCTTGGTCTCACAGGCGGGGTGGGAAAGGGACATGGCCCATAAAAATGCTGTAACGGCACGGCCCTTGATAGAGTCTCGCTCTCGCGTAACCAAGTTTTTTTTTTTTTTTTTTTTTTTTTCTTTTTTTTTCTTTTTGCGAAAGGAGAGGACCGAGCGGCAATAAAAGTACATAGCGTCTGTAGTGTACACATCGCCAGACAGCGCGACGAAGACAATCGTCTCCTATTCGCGGAACGTCGACCGATGTCCTCTCGGGCCGTTAACCCTTTCGGTCCCTTTCTCCTGCACCTTGTCGGCTGACGGCCGGTGGTCTTCTACGAGATGCCGATCTTGGCGCGTTGTAATTTGACTCTGTAAATTATAATTCTAGGGTCTGATGAACATTGAATGATTTTAATTCCCTTCGAGGTAACACAACGCTCGAACGAATTGTACATACGTCGAGTAAATTTCTCTCAATTTTATCGTCGCTGATAGCTACGGAAAAATAGCTCGGAAAAACAATGCGCGCCCTGCTTTACTTAACGACACACAGATCGATATCCTTTCCGCGGAAATTGCCATTTGATACAGTCGTCTCTAATAGCGCTCGCGAAAGGAGTGTAACACTCATACTCCAATTACTAAAGCGACACACACGACGCCATGAGCTGCACAACCGCACCCACAACGTGTATGCACTCGTTATAAAAACACAAAGCGTACCGTGAATTGCGAAACGACGAGAACTGCACCCGTTTCATCGCAATAACGTGATAATGCTTACATTGTTTAAGAATAGACGGTTTGCGGACGTTTCCAAGACAGCTCGAATTGTCTGTCTCGTTAACACCGATAAAGAGAGAGAAGCAGTCGACACTTAGATTCGTCGAGCTCGTAGCCGGTAGGGGATATTCCGTTCTTATGTGGTTGGCACAAAGGCAACGGATAAGCTTACGTTATGCATGAAACGCGGGGGACACGTGGAAGGGGAGGGGGGGGGGAGGAGAGCGGATAGGGTACAAAAAGGAACTCGGGAAACGAACAAAGAGGGAGAAAGAAAGAAAGAAAGAGTGACAGGAAGAGGAGTGTACCCAAGTTACAAGGTGCGCAGTTGAAGCAGATTGGTCGGGGACCGGGATGGACGAGAGGGGAGGGTGTTAACGATATGTACACACAAACAGGCCGCACAGGCCGAAAGGAAGGGAAAACACTGCGGAAAACAAAAGGTGGAAGGGGCAGGAGGAAGGAGAGTTGCCGAAGAAGGCAACTCGACTGAAATGTCTCGGTTCCTCTGACGATTCTCAATCATTCTGTTTACTCGCCTCTCGTTTTCCCTTCCCTCAACCCCGGCCGTTTGTTCGTATCTCTTTTCCCTTTCCCTCCCGCCCCCCTTTTATTTCTTCTTTCCCCTCCATCCCTACTACTCTACCCCCGCGTCTCCACGTCTCCGTGTCAGTCTCTTTTGTTCGTCGCATACGCACCGATGCGGAACAAGCATTGTTCTAAAATTGTTTCACCTGCTCGCACCTCTCCCCCACACCGTGTTTGTTACACGACATTCTTAATGGCCGGGAGTTTTTGCTGAAAATGATGAAATTGCGACTAATTCTTAGTAGAAGTCATTTACATTAGACTACAAAGTTCAAGGTAAATAGAAGTCATACGATTTTTGGGTGCTATTCGTATCTTGACATTTGAGTTAAACACAAATATTTAAACTTTGATTCATAAGAAAAAGAAAGACAGAAGAGAAAAGAGAGAGAGAGAGAGAGAGAGAGAGAGAGAGAGAGAGAGATTCTTTTCATATGTACGAAACGCGGGAAACTTGCAGACGCATTACATCATCACGCGATTGATTATTTATATATTATATATATTTATTGATTGAAAGGTCGATTTAATTATATAACTGACCGTGAAATTATCATGTTAATTAATACGGTTTAATAGACCTCGCATTGTGCTGTGACAATCGAGCCTCGCTGCAATGACGTCTTACGTAATGCTTCTTCTCACGGTAGGTATGGCTCCACTCGCGGAACGGAATAAAGCTACTATCTGTTCGCGTCTTCGCTCGTTTCCTCCTGCGGAGAACTGTATCCCTTTCGACTTGCTTAACGATGATTCATAAAGAAGGTCGCGCCTAGTTCTCGGCGGACAAATTCGAGATGGAGATCTACCTACGCACGAAGCACCGAGAAATGATACGAGGTCACAGAAAACGTATTCCATAGAGAGGTGAAGATGTAAAAGTCGACGCGAGAGTATTTTTTCTGCAATTAAATTATATATAATATAATAACAATATTTTCAGCAACAAATTGTGCAATTAGTCTACGTACAATCTATAACTGTTTTATAATTAATAATTGGTAATAATAATTAATAATTTGATAATTAATTAATTAACTTTAACTCTCTCGTCGGTTTTTCCAAGTGTGAAACTAATAAATTCTTGATTATCCCACGCAATACAGATGAACTAATATATATTCGCGTGTGTGACCGTAGTAAAATAGAATAGATTGCATTAGAATAACAGTTCCAGTATAAAGCGTAGGTTTATTGCAGTCGATAATGTAAAACCTTGACATTTTACTCAAAATACCCATCGATTCGGCTCGCATTATTTTATTAAAGCTTTCCACAAAAAGCCAGGCAGGCGACTGGCTGAATGTTCTATAAATTGTGTGGGATGAACAACGTTTCATTATCATATATTCTCATTATGATGCTCTTGTGATTATAAGCATACTTAAAAAATCTTTAGTAATACATAATGACATACTTTATATGAATATTTCTCGATAAATGATAAATATCTCATAGAGTTTTTACTTCAAATCCCATAGTACTTTAATAATAAAATACGCTAGTCACGCATATAAATTCATGTACATTGACTTTAATGTTTAATTAATTTTATTATTAATTGATCATAGTATTATTCTTCATTATTAATTACTTAATAATATGATTAATATGTCAGTCCCCAACATCCTCGTGAAATATCTTTAATATCTTTACATTAATTTATATAAAAAAAAATATTTAGATTTCAAGAAAAAGCTTCAAGTTTAAATAACCCGGTGACGTATACCAAATGTCTCTCGACAGAGTAACGGTATTTTCCGGCGATTGTCGTGTCCAATTGAATCAATATATGTATCGAGCCTCCTAGACCAGCATCCTTCGTCCCTCCGAGAGAAATGAAAGCACCGATGTTTCTAAGCGAGAGGACGAGGAGGAGGGAAGAGGAGGGGGAGGAAGGGTGAGGCAGCAAGAGGCATGAGGCAAGCGCCCGTCGAGTGACTAACGATCCTCGTGACTAACGCTCTTGTCTATCGGCGCTGCTAATTCGCCGTTTCTCGCGCGCCGAGTGATTCACGGGGGTCCATGAGCGTAACGAGAAGGAATCGCTCTCGTCACGGTAACACAGAGCGCGCATTATGTTCTTTCGCCCGATCGCTCTCGTTACGATTCGTCCGTTTACAGAGTCGCCCATTGTCGTCCTCTCGTCCGCGGTGATGCATTTTAGTGCTTTCTGGACGACGACGGCGAATTGATCGTACGGGATCGCTGGAATCGTGCGTTTTACGAAACGGATGATTTTTTTTTCTTTTTGGCGACGAAACGATTGGCGGAAATCGAGACTCACGTTTGTCTGGCTCTCTGAAAATAATTTCAGATAATCCGTTTTAATCATTAGGTTTTTTTTTTTTTTTTCAAGTTCAGGAGGAACTCTTGAAAAGTCTGTCTGAAAATTCAAACAGTGTGTCACAGTGTTATATAATTTTTAGATAAATCTTGGCATATTATGTGTATTTATTTCTGTGTATGTAGTATTAAAAATCATGGTATGTTTATATTGAAATATTTAAAAACCACACTCTTTCTCTCTTTCACAATCGCAGTCACATAATTCCTGAAATAAGTAACATTTCTGTATTCGATTCGACGACGGAGACAGTCGCGGCAGTGCTTCCTGAGAATTCAAGTTCTATTGCTTTAAGTGAATCAACAATCGCGCGATTATGCTATCCGATTGAAGGGATTAACGTTTCTCGGGGTCGTAGATATTAACGACAGTATCAGTATAATCGTCGTTCCATTCATCGCTCAGAAACGGTTCCATTCATCTCGACTCCCTTCATTCTCCATTTTTTCGCTTTGCTCCTCTTTCAGCGGCGCGACGAAGTTTAAAGAATAGGAATTCATTAAAATCCTTCTCATTCGCGCCGCGTATTCCACGTATGCCGCGTACGTTTAAGCACTCGTGTCGTATAAGCGTGTCCTTGACGAGTCGAATCCCCTCTCATCGGGGATTCACGGTGAATGTAATACACGAAAGAAGGGAAAAACGTAACGATAGTTGGGCGCGGAGGTTTGCTGCTGCGTGCGTATGGAAATTACGAGTGCGTATCGCATAAGGAAGTAAATGACATCCACATACGCACAAAGCACGCACGATGTATATCTCTGTAAATGTCCGTTACACACGTATCTCATCCCGTTTGCGATTACGCGTTGCGTAACGCAATGTACGCGTGAGTCACGTACGTGTGCGCCCGCGCAGAAATGCGTTTATGTGGCACGAGGATATTCGAGAGAGAGCGGATCTATGTATCTCTCGAAGTCCTTCGATTCTGTGACAATCTTGTACAAATCAAATATTGTTCTCGAATGGTATTATATATATATATATATATATTAGAGATATCTTGAATTTAATTCAAAGCTAATCGAAATTTATCGCACTCTCTGAGCGTTAAGAAAAAAAAAAAAAAAAAAGAGGACAGTTTTGTTATTTTCCATTTTGTCCTTGGTGACGCCCGATTTGCATTCTGCGGGAAAGACGGGATTTTCTTAAGAGCCAGGAACCGGAGAAGCGAGCGTTTTATCGGGTTCGTGCCAGATACGATCCTGAGTGTAACCCTATCGGCCGATATTCTCTTACTCGACGCCCATGGCGATAACGCCGTGATGCTTTCTTTCGTCCCGCAATTGCGCGTCATTGCCTATCCTTTTACCGCGGTTGTGTTTTCGGAGTCTACTTTGATATCTCGAGAGTTTGAGGAAAGGAGCAGGAGAAAGAAAGAAGGTAGAAGGTGCGCGCTTATATTCTCGGAAATAATTGTCTCTACTATGTTTTGACGTATGAAATCAATAACTTTGGCATTGGACTACTTTAGAGACTATAGAATGTAAGCTGTTTTCAAACAAGTAATGCAAATAAGAGAATGGAATGTGGTAAACAGATTTCAATTTGAATGCATTTTAACAAACTTTTAAAGAGCTTGTCATAATTTTTTTTTTTTCCCCCGCAAAAACTTCACTACGCGCACGTGGTGCTTCTATTTCCTAAACTTTAGTATGACAAGAATTAAATATTAAATTTTCCCTCTCCGAAAAGTTTTACTCGCAATAAATACGAATCCACAAAATATACTTTCATTTCAATTAACGTACCTATATTTTCGTGCAATTAAAACTTTTTGTACGGCTTAAGATTAAAATTACTTAATAAGTTTTATTATTAAACGCTTATCCAGTCTTTCATAGCGAAGCTCTGAACATCTTAATCCTTTGTGCACTCCTGTTTACAGGGAACGTCGTTTAATGGGTAAACGTAATATGATGCTTTGCATCTAGATTTCATGGTGCATTAAAGTATCATTACTTAATTTATTTCATGAAGTATCCTAAAAATTTAATTTGTTCTTTATTTCTATATATGTAGGCTAATTTTAAACTTTAATACTTTATAATAATATAATATTAATTTAACTCGCGATACACATCTCACAAAAAAAAAAAAGAAAAAAGAAAAATATATATATATATATATATATATAAAATGAAATAATATTTAAAAATCGTCGTACATACATACATTTTTTTATACATATATTTGATTTCATCTATCTATTAAAAAGAATATTTAAACAAATAGTAAAAACAGAAACAGAATTTGTGAAACTAAAAGGTCCATTTCGATGAAATACGAATCCGCGATTCTATGCAGTAGATACTGCAAAGAAGTTGTTGAAGTTCACAAACTGTTGACAAGAATTTGTAGCGAAATTCACTGTTGGCTAACAAGCTGTACAGTCTGTAGGACCGCGAAAAACTCACGCTCGTTGTAACTTCTCGAATTAGAATTCGTCCTTAGAAGTGGAACTGAAATTAATGCTTGAAACAAGATTGAAGGTGTAACTAAAAGTAGAATTAGAATCTGTTCCTTGAACTAAAATTGGCTTATATCTTTTCTGTGACTACGATTTATGGACTGGAATTGAGTTTACCTAACTGACTTCTGAAAACGAGAATTGCATATAAAGTATGCAAACGTACCACTTTCCTTCAATTGTGAGTGAATCAAGAAGTAAGATTTATTAATTAATAAAGACCATTAAAAGTCACATTATATGATTCTACGACTGAGCAAACGACATGGTATACATATGTTGATGAACAATAATGGCTTAACTTATCAAATAAGTACGAATTTCCTATTCTATTAGAAACTATTGTATTACAATACCTCTTACAATTAATCTCGTAATCTTTGCATTTTATATCGCTATATTTCATATGATATTTGAAAATTTTTTTTTTTTCGCTTTTAGAATAAATTGGTAGCTGCACGTTGAAATATGTCTGGAAAAACAGTTCAAAAAAAGAACGCGTTTTTTCAGAATTGTTTTTTATTTAAAAGTCGCAAATTTTCCCCGCAATTTATTTTTCGATCCATATAGTACACAATCGTAAAATTGCATCTCTGAAACATAAATGGACGACAGATAGGCGTTGCTGATGGTAACACGAAGCTTACCGGGATATCGAAGGATAAACCTGGCTACGTACCGCAAGGCAATACTTTTCTGCGGAAAGCTACGGACGTGGAAAACCGCGGCGACGATACCGAGATACGGGGTGGCAAACAATACTTTCCGGACACACCCTTCCCGAAGCTGCGAGTTTACGTAACGCGTGATTCATGCGTACGTATTTATACCTAACCTGGATAGATCGTTGATATATTCAGTTGCTGACAATACAGATATATATATATATATATATATATATATATATTTTTTGCACAGAGAGAGAGAGGGGGGAGGGGAGGGAGTGAATCAATAAGCGGTGGAGCGTGAGATTTGTACTGTTAATTTGATTGTCGTTACTTTATTTGTCTTTCTCTCTCTCTTTTCTCGTTTAACACTCACGGAGAATGCAACAGCAAAATGCCAAGTTCTATTTTACATCTCTCGTTATGTTATTCGACTACAGAGACTGTTATTCATAATCTCCAAGCTTGCACAAAATGACTCGTTCGTACGAGTAGAGTTCGTTTAAGAGTCGTCGCTCATTATTTGACGACGCGCGATATATCATTCAGCAAATATTTGATGACGTTATTACAATTGTGTATGTATATGTATAAGCTATACATTAGTTACGTAAATACAAAATGTCTCGTAACTAGTGGAAAGATAATGATTTTACATGAAAAAATAAAAATAAGAAAATGTAGAATAAAAAATTAGGTTTTGTTTTCAGGAAAAATTGATTTAAAAATTTTTTAAATTAATATATGGTATCAGTGAGATAACTTTTAACCTTGTCGTGTGTTATTAAATTCATCTCAACGATTATTGATAGATAAATATAAAAGTATAACGTTTCATTTAATAAAACAATTTAAAATAATTCATTATATTAAAGAGAAAAAGAGAAAAGTTACGTATAAAGTATCTACATTTTATTTCTAATAAAAAAAATATCATATTTGTTATACATATTTTTTTTTAATAATCACTATCGAGATAAATTTCATTGACGTATAATATAAGATTGTTAAAAATTATTAAAATTTAAAAAAGCATGATATGTTATAAATTTTCCATTTTTTTGTATTAATTTTGTCAAAAACAAAGTCTTGTTTGAAAAAAAATTTATTGTATATATTTTCAATATATTTTTTCATATAAAATCACTACATTTCCAATTATATCATCAATTACGGAATACATCATGTATATTTTCATAATTTTCAAGCATAATATATCGAGTTCAGTCATTGTAACTATTTATTCAATATGCATTTAAGATTGTTATTTAACAATGTGATAATGTATAGGATAAATATATTGAAAACTCATATATATATTTTACAACTGATAACCGACATTACAACCGACATTATTTTATATAAATATCAGATTCTAAAAACAGAAGAAAATTAAATTCATAGAAATAAATACAAGCTTCTGTATGTATATCTCAAATGCGACAAAATTTTAATATTTTCTCAATTTAATAAAATCTTCATAAAAATAAATTCTTCACTATCGATGATCGAAAATGGAACAATAGCATGACGCAATATGGTACGAAGGCAAGAATTTTCTAATATAATACAACGTGGGTGTTACATACAAGGACGCAACGACTGTCGTGTAATTTTACTCGGTTATTGAAAGAGGAAAAATACTGGCTGGTTTCATGCATGTTGTCTCAAACGATATGATTATTTTTAAGCTTAATTTTATTGGAAAAATGTCCGTCATGATATGAATTTATTAATTTTATATTAACAAGGATTATCAATTAAATGCGATCACACAAGTATCGATTTTATTTAATATATTTCTCTATATAATCTAATTTCGAATAATTGATTTTTCATTTGCTCATTTTATTAATATCTATAATAGATAATAGATTTTATATATATATATATATATATATATATATATATATAAAATATAAAAGATAATCTAAATATTACCTTTTATATTATATATATTATATAAAATCTCAAAATATGTATAAGGTTAAATAATAATGCAACAATTTGTTTGCGTATAAACGATACGTTCACGTGTATTATACAAGTTTCCTGTTTCATCCGAAGCGACATACGACACGTCAGTTTAAAAAGTCTTTTACCGCGAAGTCTCTCGATCCGAAATCCGAATCGACCATCCGAGTACGCTATAAACAGAAAAAAGCACAAATCAGCACGAACGATTTTCCTCGTTCTTTTTTTATGACAAGTCGATTGTACTCTGTGATACACGATTGTTCGAAGCGACATGTTTCGCTATCAAAGGCACGTGCTCCGGTACACGACGGGCCCGAGAGGTCGTGGGCCCCATCACCTGTTGCAGGCAGGTGCGGGCGGCATAATAAATAATGGGACCGTTGGAATATGCGTACCGGAAGGGCCAAACTCACTCAAATAAGAAATACGGGTCCTTCTAAAAGGATCATTAAGATTCAAAGAGAGTGCAATATAGAGAATCGAACTGTGCAAGTCTTTCCCTTTGTTCCTTACATTTTGGTAAATAACAAATGTCTAATGATAAAATATCTTTAGCGGTTATTTATTTGCTGTATCTTATACATTATCGCGAATGACATATTTTGCAACAAAATAAAAATTGATGGGAAGTGTATTATTTAAAAAATATTTATTTTTATAATGATGAAAAATACTCATAAAATTGTCACAAAATAATTTATTAATTTTAATATTTCTCATTTATTTCTGATGATCTATTTTGCATGATTATAAATTGTTTACGTTTATATTCACAACTGTGATAATTATACGACATTATTAGAAATTATTCTTTTTTTTTGACTCTATCAAAATGTTTATCTCATTTATATAACATATAAATTTATTTCTGTAGTCTGCATTTGTTAAATCGGCCATTGTTATTCGCAATTTGCTACGTGCAACGAATCGACCGGCAGTGTATTCCTTCCGGTGGAGCTAACAAGCTTGTTAGACCACGATTTCCATAGTCTGTAGCTGTTGACGCGAATCTAGGTCAAATCTCGGGTAAAATTCCTTCAAACTGACGTGTCATCGTGTAATTTGTCAGTAAGCACTTTTTAAGTTTGCTTATTTATTCGAGTGTAATATTCACTTTGCAGAGTTTGATACGGGCTAACTCGAAAATGACATTACTTTGCAATCATTCGGCTAAAATTGAATTCAACGACATTACTTTTCCCATTTTCACTAATTCACACACACACACACACACACACACACACACACACACACACACACACACACACACACACACACACACACACACACACAGCTTTAGATATATCTCGATCTATCTTTTTTATATTTCGGAATAAAAATTTTGTAAAAACATCTACTTGTAATTAAATTTTTTTCCTTCATATCGCCTTCTGATGTAACATATAAAATAATTATTATAAAATATTATAATTTAAAATATGTGCGGGAAAAATGGAAATGTGAAAAAGAGAAGTTCTCTTCTCCAATTAAGAGCAATATAAAATGCCGTTAATACCTGGATACCAGTGACGTGCGAAACTCACAGCATTATCTCGGTTTGCGTCAAGGTAAGAAAAACGTGACTATGTGCTAGTCTACCATTATTCGCACGTGATAACTTTAAGTGTTATAATGATCATTCTTGCAAGTTACAATGCGGAAAAGCTTCTTTTCATAGCCTCATGCGACAAGTGACACGAAAAGATTTATTATTCGAAAACTCTGCACTTGACGCACTTTCAATCGCCGTATTGCATTCGGTGTGTCTTTACAATGACTTTGCTGTTAATCTAGAAGAAACGCGCATATCACGGTTAGTTACTGTTTTATTGATCCGGCGAAAGCGCTGATTGTTTCGAAGGCGTGTTAAACAGTAAACGACACCTGTTAAGCAATTAATTGCATCTCCACGGGCGTAATCATCGTAAATCGCTGGCACTGTAGCGCCTAATAATCAGGAATTCTATGTCTTGTTCATCGCAGCGCTTTCTACACTGTAGAATTTGAGCCATTTTGTACAAGAAAGCTTCAACTTGATAAATCATGAATAATAAGCGGGTGAAATGCAAGCGAGACGAGAAGGTCAATTACGGCGAATATATATAAAAAAAAAAAAAAAAAAAAAAAACCATCTTTCAAAAAAGATATTTAATTCTATTTAAATCTATCTAATTTAAATAAGATATTTAATGTGTGGATAAAAAAAATATATAAATTTTAAATTTAATATATAATTTCTTTAAAACTATTTTCTTTATACATGCCATCACTCTATAGTTATGACGCAACTTTTCGCGCTCTTTAATATTTTCATTTCGCTGGATAAAGAGTAATAAAGGTCTGTAAATAACGACGAATGGCAACATAATGCGGTCGACGAAGAATAATACCTCGACCACGTTGTGTCACGGAGACGCAAGTATACGCAATGTATGTACAATAGATGTATGCGGATATGTTGCACGCGCGATATTGTGTTTGCCGAGTATAATTCCACTAGTGTCACAGCGATAGCCGTGATAGTTGCATCATATACGTGGGCATCTCTCGTCAAAGTGTTTCCTCGAACGACGAGACCGACGTTGGGGCGCGTGCGAACGAGCGAGCGAGCGAACAAACGCGATCGATCTGACAGATCGATCGATCGTGATTTACGGCTCTCATAAATAATGGCTGTGCCTTCACGCCTTCGAGCAATCCCGCGGGAATGTATATACAGGGAGAGTGAGAGAGACGGCATGTTGAACGGTTATCGATCCGTCAAATTGTCGATTCCCTCCGTCGAGCCGGACACAACACCAGGCGCACAAATGTGCCTATGCACGCGCCTATATATGTACGTATGCGTGCGTATATGCTACGCGCGTGGGAGGAGAGATATTCTTTTCCGAATGCAGGCGGCACGATGATGATTACGACGATGATTCGTCAGAATGCGGCTGTGTCTATACATCGTGTCTCGTGTCTATATGTCGCTCTAACAGATGAGAGACTTGACATAGATCTTGACGCTCTGCGGGGGTCTAATATTTAATAGGATCAATCAGAGGAATAGTCGTGACACCGCAGCACTTTTTAATGACAATTGATGATTGTAGTTCTCTCTAGTGATTTATAACGTTCATTAAAGAAGTATTGCTTCCTTAATGGTTTTATATTAGTTTATTTTGTTCTTATGTAGTTGTACAAAATGTGACAGAAAAAATTATGATCCATGGTAAATTTTGAAATATGTGTTTTATAGAAAAGTTTTAGATAAAAAAAAAAGTTTTGAGAACGACTACTAATCAACGCTTTTGTTTCGAATTTTTAAAGTTTTTTAAGTTATCTTTTGTAAAATTAAGTAACTTTTATCTGGAACATCTCTTTGTATAAAATTTGTATTTTAAAATTTATGCGGAATGATAATTTTAAATGATTCACTGAAATTCTTCTGTATAAAACAGTTTTTGGATGCTGTAAATTAAAAAAATTTCATTTTAAATTATTTAATTTTAATTTAATTTTAATTATTTAATTTTAGTTCACCAAAGTTAAAGAAGAATTCTCTTTTCTCTGTTTCAGATAATGAAGTAAAATAAAGCGGCTTACATATAACAAGGATGATATGTGACACACTCAGTGATCAAAGTATTTATGATGAGGTAAGAAATATACAAGATAATTAAATCTTATCAGTAATTACTTTTTTCAATGTTAAAAATCTACAATTTTCGATAAAAACAAAAAAAAAATATTTCCTGTTAATTAAATTTATTTATTCCATTAATTTATGTTTGAGCAAAATGCAATTGTCAGTGGCGTACTTTCCTCTGCGCAATTCATCTAATACATTTGCGTGTCGATAACCATAAAGATAATTAATTGCTGCGCGACTTGAGTAATCGTACCTACTATGATAAAACGCTGCGCGCGACATCCCCTACGGTTACTCATTATTACTTGATTTATGTAAATGATATTAATATTGATGAAAATGTAGATACTTAATTAACTTGATATATTCAATTAAATCCAGCTCCATCGGACGGCAATTTTGGTGGCAAGGTTCATTTTCCATGAGCCAGGGACCATTTTCCAGTTTATTTAGTCGATAACGGTTCCGATGCGTCGCGGTGCACCCTATGTAAATTCAGTTACGGCCGCCATGAGACACCTAACCACGCGGACGAATGCGCAAATAACGCAAAAATAATTATTCACGTGAATCTCATGGGATCCGATAGCTTGCAATTTACCGATCTTTCATTGAAATTAACGATGCACATTACGCGAGGAAAAAAAGACCAAGTTTCTATTACATTTATTAATAAAAAATCAATTTACAAGCTTTTGCAACTAAATTTTTTTTTTTAGATACAAAATTTGCTTGCAACAATAACGCGCGGTATTTCCGACCGTTTTGCTTTGATTTAGTCACATCAGGTTCTTGGTGGTGCGCACGATTAATAATAAAAATATAGGCACACACCTGTCTGTAATAAAATTCTGCTTTCGGGATCAAGCCCCGGGGTTCACAAAAAGATAAATAACGAACGGACCGCATTTTCGCGCGGTTAGAGTCGGGCCTAGAGACTGCCGCATACGTTCCTCGTAAATTCACCCTCGTACCAGCCGACCGATCAGCAAGAAAATGAATTCCCTGGGATTGAAACCTCGAACCATCGCGCGATCAGGTCTATGTAAAAAAAAATTCAGAAAAAGAAGAGGAAGAGGAATTACGCGTCCGGCCGGGGTGGACTTCCTACTTCCTTTCCCTTCCGTATTTTGTACTTTTTGCACCCACGCGTGAACGCCGACGGTGCACATGTAATTCGATTTCAATGACGATGTATACGTTAACGACGTTTGGTTGTCGCGTTGTCGGTAAGAAATGAGATTACCCCCTTTCCTTTTCCTCTCCTTCGTCTCCTTCGGGTGGAGAAACGCCATGATGTCAAACTCCATGAAAAGCAGCGCGAGTTATGAGTCTCCGTCTCCTCGATATATGAGAATCGATAATATCAGGTCAATCAGTATGCATGCGGTGCAATTGAAGCTGATAGCGGAGCGAAGCGGATAATGTATGAAGATCTACGCCACGATCAGTATAGTGTATCACGTGAAACAGAGGGATTGTATTACGAGATTTTTTTTGTAAAACGGCGTAAGTCGCGATTTCAATTTATTTATATCTTTTCTTCGAAAGCGTTAAATTAAATCAAATAAGAAAGCCTTTAAATCTTCCTTCTTTAATTAATTAACATAATTTCATTTATTCTAAAATTCTTGATTAAATGGCGAAAATATTCAAGTTGAAGAAAAAAAAAGTTTAAGAAAATATTCTTGAGAAATGTTATAATACACGATAGAAAATATTTATTACATTTTGTTGGATAAAAGATACTAATAGAAGAAAATTCCGTATACTTTGTTTCTTTGTCTTTGAGCGAAAATTCGATGCTCGTACGCTGTTAAGGCTCAAACGAGAGGGATCAATTGAACCACGAAATCAAAATGGAAACTCGCACAGCACCCGTGGGAGATGTTCCCGTTGTCCAGAGGTCAAAGTGCACCGACACGGAGAACTGCAAAGGCGTACAATGTTGGAAGAGAAAAGCCAACGAGAAAGAGAGAGAGAGAGAGAGAGAGAGAGAGAGAGAGAGAGAGAGAGAGAGAAAGGGACAAAATTTGCGAAAGTGGCGATGTACAATTCGAACGACTAGTTTCCAAACTGCCTGCAGCGTCGCTTAAGTCTCTCAATGATCCTTTTGTTTAGCCACGGGGGTGGCCTTAATGATCGCTTGTCCCTGGTAATGTCGCATTTTGTACGGTACATCCCCGCGTCCCGCCTGTTCTTTAACTATCATCCCTTTCGTCGGTTCCCAACCTCCTTTCTTATTGTGTCGCGATGAGTCTTGGCTCTTTCTCTTTCTCTCTCACGAAAGAGATACGCAGTCGCCGCCGTCTTTCTCAGTCATTACACTTTACACAGTCGACGTCATCTCTAACGCTCTAAATGTCATGTTGTTTTGCTTCCAATTCCCTCGCGCGTCCATTCAATTCGCTACTTTTTATCTTCTAAACAGAATCAGCGAAATCGAAACCAACGCAAACCAAAAAATGAAAACGAAAAAATATATATACTATACATATAGAGAAACATATACATATCATTTAATTGTAAGAGATATTTCAAATATAAAAAAAGAGATGAAAAATAGGAAAAAGTTGTGTGTGAAAGAATACATATGTACACATTTCATACATTTTCCATTATTGAATATATTTTTTAGATTGATAATCACATACAAGATATATGCAATAATTTATTGATTATATTAATAAAAAAAATAGTTAATTTCAAAAAATGTGAATTTAATTTAGCTTTGAAATTAAAAGTATCTGGGATATCGCTGAATTTACATAAGAATTCTTCTAGGATTAACATTAATCAGGGAGAAGAATTTTATATATATGGTTCACGTATACGGTGAATTTATAGAGGGGATACCAAAAATTCTAGGACTGCTACTGTGGTACTTAAAGCGTGCCCTGCCGAGTTTCTGCAGACGATTTCGCTGCTCCACACATACACGAAATCTCTTACATTTCACGCATACTTATCGCGGATGAGCCAAAAGTTGCCGCTACCTTCTTTCTCTCCCCCCTTTTCCTCCTCTCCGTCATCACTATGTGTACCATCATCCCCGTTCCCTTAAACTTTTCATAGCCGCTCGTTTTTCCCGCTGAAAGAAAAAGGGCGGCAAGCTCGCGCACTCGTTCAACATTCTTATGTTAAGCGACGCGAAGTGCCGTCGCGAATAAATTGCGCGGATAATTGCGCGGAACGATTTCTTTTTCGACCAAGTCCATTGCGAGTAATTCTAAATACGTCTCATTACGTGTCGCGTGATATCACACTCGTAAAGTGATCTCGGCCTCCCTTTAATTCACCGCAATTTTGTACGCAATCGTTCACTGTTATAATTAAAATGATACAAATATATCACAGAAGATTATATAGTTTTCTTTTGAATGAATGTTATAAATTGGCAGGGTCAAAAATATGATGTAAAAATAACTTATTCGAAAGTTGGCATTTTACTCGGATTATTTTAGTTAACTATTCTATTCAAAATATAGCTGGCAGTAAAGGATAAATGTGCGCTGCTCGGGTATATTTCTAAAGATTGGCGTTCTTTATAGGCAATTTTGGGAAATCTACGGGAAGTGGAAAATTCTGAAATCTCCATTCCAACTGTCGCCGTCAGTTAAAGTGCCTTACGGCAATTCCGCGAATCCACGAGCCTTGATGGAAATTCCGCAGGCAACGTCGCGATCACGAGTTCGATGCCAAGTATTAATCGTCAGAATTGCTCGAGCGGATTGCGCGAGACGGCCGTAAAGCTTGTTTGCACTAGCAGTTACAGTTATTTACGTATAGATTTATATTGCCATGTAGCATGGCCTGTGCATTTTAATCTCACGGACGAGCACGGCACGATTTCTAGAGCGGCGTTTTCTACCGCGAGCGTTTTCTTCGCGAGTGCCCGCAGTTCTCCATCGGACCATCTGTTTTCTCGTTACGTAAGACTCTATTCTGACCGATTATCTATTGCGCCGTTCCAATAGAACGAGCACGCCAGTAGCACAAGAGATTCTACAGGGTGTACCGCGAAATAAATAAACTATTCCCTCTACTGCTTATCTTATCTCATATATGTATATACTTGCCTTTTAATGAATCATATAATTAGCGGTCATGCGTGACGTTACTTGTCTCGTCGAATCTTGAACGTAAAATACTTTGGCGATTAAGCTATAAATAGATATTGAGATAAAATAATCTAATTTTACGATAATTAGTTGAACTTTTATATTTAATTTCTTTCATTTTTCATATAAATGATCTCTACTATAGTATTTTTGCGCTCGCAGCTCTTACATCCGACTAAATATTTAATAAATTCATCAATTCTGTGTTCACAACTGTATATAGAGATATCATGTGTTTATGCCTACTTGTCCTTTCCGGTCCCATTCTTTAACCCACATTTCAATGAATCTCATACCTTTTGTTACGCATTCCCCGCTACAATCTCCGGGCCTCTCGGGAAGAATCCGGAGCAAACGACGCAATTTAGCGCTGCGTCTCAAAGAGAGCGAGGGAGAAGGGAGACCGAGGGAGGGAACGCAGCAACAGAATCATGCGGCTTCGGGATGACGTCATAAAGCTTATTTATACAACCACACGTGTTTCAGGCGTATGGTCACGGCGTTATTGCGACTGCACTAGGCGCAATAGAGCTCCGGACTATGTCACATATGTGTGTGTGTGTATGTGTGTGCGTTGTGTGTATGCGCGTGTAACTATTTTTTTACATGCCGAGAAAGAGAGAGGAAGAGAAAGAGCGCGCGAGAGAGAGAGAGAGAGGAGCACATCTCTCACATGCGGGCGCGCTTGTTCTGGATATAGGATTGCGTCACGCCGTTATAACGTCGCTGCGTTACGAAATCAGGGAAAATGTACGAGACCGCGCGTTTGAAAATATACGCCGAGCGGAAGCTGACGAATGGCGACGCGACGCGCAACACGGGGAAAAACTAACGAGCCTGGGGAAGAGTGGTACCGGAAAATGCGCCGCCGGATGCGGCGCGAAATAGCTTTCGAGGCGATAAAAATATTTCGCGCGTCCACATCGAACGAGACTTATCACTTATCAGAGTGCAGGATACATGCGATGCAACTGTATCACGAGAGTTTTGATGACGTAATTTATTGCATGCGCGAATATAATTAAGAACAGGAGAATATTAACGATAAAAAAAAAAAAAAAAAAAAAAAAAAAATGAATTTGAGTGATCACATTTATATCCTTCTTATTAATCGAAATTTTTAACTTTTATTACATTTAGTAACTTTTTTATTAAATTTTATTTTCCAGATTATTTCACTAAATCAATGTATATCGTCTATCATCAATTAAACTTTCTCTCTTTGTCTCTCTCGTGGAGTATATCGCGTGATGTAACAGATATTGTTAAAACTAAAATTATTTCTATTTTTTACGCTTCATAAACGAAAAAGTTGTATATATTGTTTCTCTATTTTTCATGATTAATTTTGATCATTTTATATTGGAGGGAGAATATCGTTATCCATATTCTCTGCCTGAATATTTTGGCGACATTTCGCGCGTCGAACGATTCAATGAGACACAGTGTCTAATTTTGTAGTATGATTGCTCGCTTCGCGCTGCGAAATTTGCTTGCGATAGGAACCAAGAAACTTCCTCGTGACGTAATGTAACAAGGCGGCACGGTGTTTAGAGAGATATCCGAGTGTTGTTTGATGCCAGCGCATCATCGTCCTGTTTACACGAAGACATATTCCGCCGCGCGAGAACCGTCATGCCGCGATTGCGCGTTTTCACCTGTGATACATACACCGAGACGAGTTTCCTGCGACGCGACGCGCGCCGTCTTGCATCAAAGGAACGCGATTACATCGAGCATACACAACAGTGAAACCTACATCCACTTCTCTCTCGTGGTCCTCGAGTATGTGAGCTATGTGAGCATCGTGTATGCAGAATGTTACACATCTCAAATTCTGAGGCCGGCGTATCTCTTCCAAGTTGTCAACAACGTAGAGGACTTTTCCTTAAGAGAATATCAAGGATCTCTATGCACCTTGAAATATATATACAGGCATACCGCCTCGCTGATTGTCAACGCAACCCACGTATGTTTTTCATTAATTAACACATGTCAAATGCAGAATATCGCGTCGCAGACGCGATGACGACTCTTCGAAGAAAATCAACGGGCGAACAATTTCGCAAAATATTTGCTAAAAATATCTACTAGACACCGCGTCTGTATTTCGGCGAAGGCCAGTTGCACGTGAATCAAGCAAATCATATTTTCTCAAAGCGGATTTTTAGTTTGTCCTCTCTCTTTCTCTCTCTCTCTCTCTCTCTCTCTCTCGCTCTCGTTCTCTTCGCCCAACAGTTCACGGAGCGATTATGTTGAAATAACTCGCGGTACGTGCGCGCGAAAAAGCTTCCACGGCTCTCGGCCGTACTCACCGTCGGCTATAAAGCCGGATAAGCCGGGTGATCTATTTGGCGACGCTGAAACGGCGTCGTTGGATTTTAACATCGTCGGATGCCGTCGTTTCCGTTTCCGCACGACGCGCGTTCTCTTCGCACTCGATCGATCGATCGGTCCGTAAGGGACGGTTGAATCGAGAGATAGAGGCGTAATACCTATGTGTTACATCACACGAGCTCTTACCTAACGCGCTACGTCATCAAATAATAGAGTTAATAAGACTACTATCGACTACTTAAGCAGCTATCCACCTACACTTTTTTTCTATCGACGGATTTTACTCATGGCGAGAATATAATTGTTTATTTGGATTACTCGGTCAATTCAATTTGTGTTCTCTTCTCTCTCTTAAAAATCTAAAGATATAAAAGAGTAAAAATGTATAGAAAAAAAAAAAAAAAAAAAAAAAAAAAAAAAACGAAATAGATTATTTTCTCGCCTTCGTGACTCACACCCTAATATCGCGTGACAAAACGTAAGGTGTGACGTAATAGCGTGCTCCGTTCTTCCGGCGAAAATGGAGAACGCACTCGCGGCGATTCTTCGCTTCTTCGTCGTTTTCATGGTCGAACAAGACACTTTCTTCCACCACGACCTCCTAATGCATATAACACGCTTATCGATCGGCGCTTGTCTCGTCGCGGATTACAAAGAGCCGTTTCACGGCGCACATGTGCGAAGCGCGTCGTTACATCGTTACGTCGCGTGAAGCACCGCCGTCGACGAAGGCGGACTCCTCGCTAATCCCTTTCTTTATAGGAATTTTCGAGACACGATGCGATGGTGTCCCGAAAAAAGATGTAATTAAGCTGACACAGCCATTTTTCGACATAATCGAATGAAACCTACACAGAAATTTAGTGCTTTTTTCTTGCCCTATTGCAGATTTTGTTGCTCCAGCCATTTTTCAAAAAACCGATGGCTGGGCTGGCTAAAGTATAAAGTTAGCATAGCCACTCGAAAAAGTATAAAAAAATAAATACAGATTCTTTTTGTGCTAATTTGTTGCTCTATTCCGGATTTTGTTGCTCCACCCATTTTCGAAAAACCGATAGCTGTGAGAAACAAATAGTGCAGTGGCTGTGCTAACTTTGTATTTTAACCAGCACAGCCATCTGTTTTTCGGAAATGGGTAGAGCAACAAAATCTGCAATAAAGCAACAAAAGAGCACAAAATTTCTGTGTAGGTTTTATTCGAATGTATCGAAGTGGCTGTGCCAGCTTAATATACGTGAGAAAAAACAGCTCGAATAACCGGGGGTTAAAAAAGTTGTGATATTTTTTTAACAATTTTGACTGTCTGGATAAAAAGTTTTCGTATTAACAATAAGTAAATTGAAGTAATTAAGAAACTTATGTTGATATAAATAAATAACATGTTTTATAAATATTATTTCTTTTCTTTTCTTAAGATTTTTTTTTCTAGTGATAAATTAGTCATTAAATATTATTATATCGCGCAAAGTGTCGCAGAATAAGCAATCTTAATTTTAATAAGATTTTGTTTCGCGAAAAAAATCTTGCATTTTTAATGGGGAGAAAATAGGGTGAGTGTAAAATTATCGAAGAATTTCTCATTAATTAAAGATAATAACGACCATTTACAGCGTCGCGAGAGGATAAAGGATATCGGCAATAATGAATAACATCGAAAGGGATAACTCGACTCGTAGAGTCTACCATGTACAATCGACGATTACAATTACACGGGACACCCTGTGGATAAGTCCGTACGGCTTTATCCTCCCGCATCGCCTTTATCCACGGTTTTACTCTCACACAGCTGCGAGGATCTTCTCTTCTTCCTCCACGACGACCGCCACTTTAGATCCATTGCCCTCCGCCGTTTTTCTTTCCTCCCCTTTTCTTTCCCGTTGCCGCTACTCTCTCCTTCCCGTTTCCCTCTCATCGCGGGTATTAGTTTCAGTTTGGAACACCGGCGTGTACTTCTGCCAGAGTGGAGAAAAAATCGGGTCAACCGTGACTCGGCTCGACTCTGACACGGCTCCAGTACTCTCTTTCTCTCCGCCGACGCACGTAGCTCGAAGGATGCAATTACAATACAATTATCCCTCATCCTCCGTTCGCCTCTTTCTCCCTCTCTCTCTTTCTCTCTTTCTCTCTTTCTCTATCTCGTCCATTTCAGATTTTGAAAGCGCGATTTTTGTTTCGCGAAACTGTCTATATTACGAAAGAATTACATTAGATGGGAGGTAGAAGAAGAGAAAGACAGAGAGACAGGAAATGAGAAGTAACAAGGACCGAATGCTTGTTCAATCGATTTCCATTTCAATCGATTCGTTAACGGACCTTTTTTCGCGAGCGCAGTCGATTTTAACCGCTGCAATCTTGCTTCTCTTTGTTCTACGAGTTCCCGAGATTGCAAATGGTCGTAGCGTGATTTTAACGCATTTAGGGGAAGAAATCGTTAGACAGAGATCTCATCGTAAACTTATTTTCATTTTATTCTGCGCATCAACATGATACGCAATTTATTACTTAGTTTCTGTTGCTTTTTTTTTATAGAAAAAATATACAACGATCGATATTACTTGGATTTATGAGCTTTAACTTTTGTTCTACATTTACTTTTCAATTATACTAGTAATTACCTTTTAAAAATATAAATCATAGATTCGCAAAAAATTCTCGAATAAAATTTTTAATGAAAAAACTTTTTTCTTTATATATAAATATACGTGACTAATGACAGAAAAGCTTTATAATCTCTCATTTATAGATTAATTTAAATAACAATCTCCACATTTTGACATGATTTATTCTACAAAGATTTCACCTATCAAAATGTTGCGCGATTGTAAACGTGGAGACATTAATAATAGAGCTTTCAGTTATAGCTTGATAATTTGGACACGGAAAAGCCTGAGGATAGCGATTATAATGGAGCGAGAAAGGGGGTACGAAAGAAATAAAACGTCGGAACCGCAGACTTGTGCGATTTGATAGCCGTAACTAGCCGGAAATACATTAGAACCGGACGTTGGGTCAACTTCCTGTCAAACGCCCGCTCTTTTTGCGCCAAGTCTCAGTTTCAGTCTCTCCTCTTTCTACGTTCCTCCTTTTCATGAACAAACGAGACGTGAGTAGCTTAACTCCCTGGTTTTGTTAGCGAAACGTGCATCATTATACCGTTATATAACCCACGGACAGCTATTTCCGATGCACATTAAGCGTTCGTATACGGGATGTCCTAAAATTATCGTGTAACAAATGTGAAACAAATTTTATGAATTTAAAGTTTAAATCTGAAAAACAGGTTTTTCATTTGAGGATTAATTTTTATATAAATTTAATAATATTTTTTGTGCGAAAAGATTTATTTCAAATTAAAAAAATTAAACAAAGAGATGTATCCTCTTAAAATATTATTACGGATTTACTGTCACAGTATGTGACAGGAAGAGGGTGATTTGTAATTTAAAACATTTGTATTATAATAATAGTAATAATATGTAAATGTATATAAATAACACGGGTAGAAAATAATCAAAAAAGGCAATCTTTAGAAATATTGATGAAGCCCGTCGAAAATTAAATCGACAGAGAAATAATCTCGTTCACGCGGGAATAATTGTTTTGCCGAATATACGATATAAATTCGCCCACACACGCGCGTGTAAAATGTAACGCAGCGAACCGGAAAATGGTGCCTCGAAAATATTTCGCGAAATATCGCTGCTACCGTCGAGAACGACGGTTGATCGATCACCCACGTAGCGACGGTTCGTGGAGCCAGGATAAATGTTCCATCAAACTCGCTCATAAGCGTTTTTTTCGACCATTTCGCTTGTTGGGATCTCATATATCTCATACCTACCTATGCAAATCTATTCGCATGTCTGAGGATCGAGAATTGCAAAATAATAATGGAGATTAGCGGAATCAGTACCGTCGAGAGACAATCACTCTTGATATCTTTTTTTATCCTTTTAATTAATTAAAAAAATTAATTCTGTCAATTTTTTAAATAACAAAAAATACCTCTAATTTAACTTTTTAAACATAACTAATTCCACATAATTAAAAGTTAAAATTAAATATTATATAGAAACGTGCGAATATTAAAATAAAAACAATTTGCAAATAATTAAAAATAATTATTTTTAAATTTTTATTTTAATATCCGCATAAGGTCTCTGAATAAACTTTGAATTCAAAAATAGTATCTTTCTATATATATTTCTCAAAGAAATCGTTAGTTACAACGATTATCATCACCATTCTGAGAAAGGCGAGAAATCAGACGTCCGTTAACCCTATCTTTACGGAGGATAGATCGATCAATTTTGGTTGAAAAGTGGAGGATCGAGAACGAGCTAAGTCACGCTAGGAAATTCAAGAGCGATTCTGTCAGACAGAAAGAACGAAGAAGACTCCTAAAAAAGACTCTGCGTTTTTCAAAGAATTTCCGGCGTGTGTCTTTTGAGTGTAGGCACACGTACATACGCTTTTATCAGATTTATATTTCTTGATAGACCACTCTAGTGAGACGCTCTATTGCATGCGCAAAATATTATAGAAAACAAAATTTGATACTCTTATACTTGTAATACATATGTCATTAAAAGATACGTTCTTCTGTTAGGAATTTGTCGAAGAATAAAAACCAAGTATTTTTAACAAAGTCCAAATAAGCGATGTCGAAGATGAATTAAATTTAATAATCGTTGCAACGTTATTTACAAATTAAATTGTCGCTCTAAGAAATTTATTTAAAACTAGGGCTCTGAATTTTATTCCATTTTTGAATATACGATAAACGTTTAGCCTTTTTATTTCCAGAAAAATGTTTTAAGAAAATGTTCACATGTTTAGATATTTGCTATTATAATACGTTTAAACGAAACGTATTATAAACGTAAAAATATTCGGAAAACGTTTCTAATAAACGGATATGCTAAATATACGTGTAGACATATTTTCATTTAAACGCGTAATAGCACGTATAAAAACACGTGTATTTGGAAGAAACGTTTCTAATAAACGAATATGCTAATTATACGTGTAAACGTGTTTTTGTTTAAACATATAATAGCGAATCCTATTTAAAACTCGTTGGAAGGAAAATGAAAATCCGCATAAAATATTATTAAAGAAAACAAAGTCTAATACTTTTAAAATACATGTTAAATTTGAAAATATTGTATACATATGTCATATACATTGAAAAGCGTGTCCTTTCTGTCGGAAATCAAGCGACGAATAAACGATTTAATTAATGAAATCTAAATTAGTAATGTCAAAGACATTTCATTTAATCGCGATGACAGTCACAAATTAAATTATCGCTCAAAAAGAAAAATTTATTCAAAATTCATCCGAGAAAAAAAATCTGCGGTGTACCATACTATTGTCTAGATAAACACAAAATCGAATTCGATTTTGTGCCTTTCTTTGTTAAAATAGCCGGGAAAATTAAAACGACACCTCGTCTCTTCTTCTGGTGCAAGATTCGTCTGTTTATCTATATTCCAGACTGCATATCTAAACGGAAGATAACAGTCGGCTATGGTGCATGTACAGGTAGGGTAGACAGGAACACGAATATCATAGTCGTAGCGAGGATTTTGTGAGGCAGCCGGAATAACAAACGATTCCGAGAGCGACTCGCGCGCACGACAAAAGAATATTAATCCTTCGCCGTTGTGTACGGCGTGTTGGCGCGCCGACATTAGCGTATTCGACCTCAAAAGCCGGTGTTGTTTGCCCAACCGAATCATACACAAGTAGTTCCCGACTTGCATGATTAATGCCTTCCCGAAAGTTGTCGTGAGAAGTGGTGCCGGTCGTATGCGAGATGCGAGTCAACATATCACGAATTTAACCACGACGTTGGTGCTATTAAGTATTACGAGAAACGAAAAATTTTATAATCAAGAAAATTTCTCGCAGGGCCAAAAGTAGTTCCTATTAAGTAAAACATTTTCATCTTTTTTTTTTTCGGAGAATAGAGGGCGAGGAAGAGGGAAGGGGAGGAGGGGTGAAAATGTCAGTCGACTCCGCGCGTGTCTGGTTTGAAGTAAGACTCCAGATTAACCGGACGATAACGCGGTGGCATCTCTTTATCTGAGGTTTTTTTTTTTTTTTTTTTTTTTTCCCAAGACTTTCTTCTCGTCACCGTCGTTCGTGACCGTCCCTTTGTACCGACGGATATACTCTTACGCGCCCTATCTCTCGTGAAAGAGTAAAGAAAGCCGGGAGAGAGGAGCGGAGACCGGACAAAGAAACGAGACGAGTCCCAAAGTCAGGGGTCACCTCGGACCAATTTCAGCAATGCCGGGCATTTAAATGGAGCCGGAGTCTGACGTAATCTTCTATCTCTCCTCCTGACGCTCGCATTCCATGAGAGTACCGTGATGATCATTTCTCTCTCGTCTCTTCTACGTACATGTACGTCCGCGTGCGTGCACGCCAAATGAAAGCGTACTCTATCCTCCTCCTTACGGACGACCTAGCCCGCTGCTTCGCTTCTGTTCTCCTCCGTTCTGATCCCCTTCCTCCCTCCTCTCTCCTCCTTCTCCGGAGTTCACGCTATCGTGCGAGTCATCGCACGATCGCGCGCCGTGTGCCACGAAGAAAGGGCGCTTTCACGAACATCAGGAACAACGTCCGCGTCCCCCCTCCCTCCCTCTTTCCCTTCCTCTTTCTCTGGTCATAATTCGCCCTGCTGCCGCGCATACGGAAAAGTTGGAGATAAAAGGGGGCGACGAGAGGGATCACATAAATCGCGTTTTACAGAGCGACGCTTGAAGTGACACGAATTTTAATTGGGCTCGGTGTGTATCATATAGCTGACAAAATGTTCAAATGAGCATTGAATTAAGTGGTGAATAAACCCCCGCGCGACAATTTAAAGCGGAGATACATAATAACTGTTTCATGTTTCGTAATGTTTTAATATATAAATCAGTATTTTTTTTTATCGTTACAATCTTTTTAAAAAAAAAAAAAAAAAAAAAGGAAGAAAAAACAAGAAAGAAGGGACGGGACATTTTATGTGAATTGTAGTTTTTGTGCGCAGTAACTCGCGCGTTTAAGCGAATTTTAATTGGGCTTAACATGTATTTTATGTTGCAGAACACTGGAAAATATTTAAACGACTGTCGCGGTAGATAATTACCAGAAATTAAAAAACGACCGTGTAATAGCTTTAATATTAAATAATGTTATACTTTAATGTGTAGATAAATTACATTAAATATATATACACAGTTTTTGGTTGTAATTTTTTTCATTATACATATATTTTCATAAATTTTTTAATGGATGTCATAAAAATCTTGTATCTTTTCATTGACAATAATACGTAATTACATATGTCTGAAATTTGTGTTTTTTTTCTGTTGCAGGTCTAGTGACTCACATACTTCTCACACCAAGAAGAATATGGGATACGTGTATTCAATAATAATATTGCGCGCTTGAGAAAAATAATTTTTCTATAAGATAGCAAGATTAATTTATATATTTAAAATAATTTAAATATTTGACCGATTTATTGTATTATATAAGTAAAATTTAAATCAAATGCTGTTATTGTTAGTAAGGTATGAAAGCAGCAGAAGCTTTTGTTTTAAAATAGAAACAAAACAGAAAGTAAATTCTCTTCTCTATATTAATTGCTCTATCTCTCTCGTTTTTATATTAATTGATTTACTTTGGCAAAGAACAAAAGCTTCTGCTGTTCTTTTATTTACAGGATCCATTATTGCTGCGTATAACATCAACGGAAAGACTGAAGAAAGCTGAAGAAAAAGAAAAATGTTGAACGTTACAGGTGGGCCTGACTCTTTGCTCGGCCCGTAATCTTAATGTTGGGTGAGCAAAGTTTCAGGTGTGTTTGTGACGTTATATCGCGGCCTCCTCTTTGAATCCCCCTCTCACGGCCCCCGTTCCTCTCAAGAGGAAAATATGTGGAGCGGCACTCTTGTACAATCATAAAACTGGATGTCTCTTGACAGTACTCTTACGCCTGAAATTTGCTTTTTTTACCTGGCTTCTATGCTCTCTTATTGAGAAAATAAAGGTGAGCAAAGTTTCAGGTGTGTGAGTGCGTTAAATTCATCATACACGTCATTCGGCCACGTACATGCGACACGCACCATTTGTATTCGATTCGCAATGATTACCAAAGACAATTCGCAACGGTCGCTAATTAAAGTCATTGTAATTTCACAAAAGCGAAAAACAAAAGGATATGTGTACATTGAATTTGTTTCACGACAACATGACATCGTTGCTCGATAAATTACTCTGGATATTGTATACGATGGATATTGCGGCCGCGAGATCAACTGAATTAATTAATTAAATCGAACTTTATCATGTGATAATTAGCTGTTGTTTATTTAGATATTTCCGCAAGGTTTGTGTTATTGAGCATAACGAAGCATATCAAATTACAAAACATGTATTTATATTTAGAAAGGTGTGAAAAGAATTTATCCGATATGGCTTTTTATCAGAACTCAAGGAAATAATTTATATTATACAACTATTGAATTATATGTCAAGCATATTTAATCTTTTGTGTGTATATGTTGTATGTACGTATGCGTGTGTGTATACACGTGTCAACAATAATGTTATAATAAATTAATAAAAGATACATAATAAATATACTAGATAATGTGTGATTTATATATATATATATGTATAAAAATCTGTCACTATTCATTATTATATTAAAAAAACTAATAAAAATTTATTTTTTTTGCACGATTTATTATAAATTATTTGTAAAATGTTATTAATTAATAACAGCTGAAATAATGTAATAATGTAATGAAATAACGTGCAATAATAATTTAATAAAATATGAAACCAATACAGTAATAATTGCCGAAATAACAATGTACATTAATAATTTAATAAAATATGAAACGAAAGCGTTAATTGAAATTGTATTCTGTGAAAAAGAAAAATTATTTTCGTTGCGACCTTATATAAATAATTCAAATATACATAATATTAAGCTTTAGGATCATTTTTTAATTAGGAAATAGAAAATTTTTAAATATCATTATATCATAAAATGTTTCACAGTTATATTTCATGTCTTGTGTAAAAAATAAATTATGCGTACTCAGTAGCTATTATCGCTACTTAACGTATTTTACTTTACCTTCCCGTCGATTATCTTGTTTCAATGTTGTAACAATTTTTTAATTATATTATTAAATAATTAAGTAAGAACCTTAATTAATCTCGTGAAATATATAAGTTAGTATAAAAGCATTTTCTCATTAAACGAATAGCAAAAAATATCTAATGGATATATTAAATATTAAATAATTTGTTAAACGATATATGCGTTTATTAAATATATATATATATATTTATATTTTATTTATTTATTAATTAATTTATTAATAAATATGTTTGTATATACACTATGCATATAATTAAAAGTTTTAACGGAAAGTACGATACCTCTTTTCCTCTCACTAAATTTTCACGTAAATTATATCTTCTTTTTTCTTTTCTCTCGATCGTATCACTTTACATCACGATTACAGAAATAATATAAACAATTGTTTCACTATTGCACACGGATAATTTTTACGTTTGATCGAAGCTATTTAGATCGACACGGGTTGACGCGCCACAAAATACCGCGCATATTAAATTGTATCATGACGCAGCTGTCAGAATAGCCAACACAAGATTATTATAATATTCATTTCTATGTTCTATCAGATAGCGTTATTTGATTGGACAAAATTGTCGTCGCGTATTGCGTATTGCAACTGTCGAGCGAGGCTGTTTCTTAGGTTGGCAATTCTGCTGGCTGAAGCAGACGACGAGTCGCCATCTTGCACGAGGGCACGAGGGTTGTGAGAAGACGTTGTTCGTTATTCTTGTATAATTTCGACAAAAATGATTAATCCGATGAGCGTGTTTACTCGTCAAGCGGTGAGGAGGTTTATGACGAGCGCGGTTCGCAGAGCTGGTCACGATCCTTATGAGGGTATCCCTGGATATGTAAGTGACAGTTTGTCCGATTACATAACATAAAGTGTGAAGTATGTTTATTGCGTAAATATCTTCTAAGCATTTTATCTTTTCTTGCAGAATTTGCCATTCGGTACGCAGAACAGGCATAAGCTGCTGCTCTATTTCATGCTCTTCTGCGGTAGTGGATTCTCCATTCCCTTCCTCATAGTTCGTCATCAATTGTTGAAGAAGTAAATTTCTGGTACGTAGCAGAAATGTTACTTTGAACTTAATATTTCCCTTGATTTCTTTATTCCTTGGATTTCATTGAGGAATATTACTTAAAATCGTAATCCAAATCTTTGATGAACACATATTTTAATAATAATTTTGTTTTCAGGTTGTCTAGCTGCATTATACTAGTGTAGTATCATATGTACCAATGCCGTGAGCATCATTTGGTTATACCAAAATTATTACAATAGGAAATGTATGTTTATAATAAAAATAATTCTTTAATGTATAACCTTTGTCAAATTTAAATCTATTTTTAAGACTGTATTATTTTTGTTATAAACTTAATTTTATTTTTAACAACAGCAATATTATTAAAATGATAGTAATCTAATTTCTACTATCTTATAAATAAGTAATTCATGACTTAAATAAGATATTTGTATTAAATGTTGCAGTATACAAATTTGTTTGCATTATTAAAGTATACATAAGTGGTATAATTTGTAAATAAGATAAAGAAATTTGTGTTTATAAATTACTTTTTATTGTTATTACTCGTTGAGTAAATCTCATAACTAAATGTCTAGACCATATGTCTTTAATTTGATCTTTTTTCTCATGTTAACAAGTCGAAACTATTATATGTGTACTACTATAAAGATAATTGTGCTTCTTAAAATCCTGAAAAAAATCACTTATAGTTTAGTGATAAAAATGATAGAATAGGACGTGAAGAACAAAAAATATATATAAATATTAAAATCAAATTTACAATATTTAACATATCTAAACATTTCATATTCATATGCTATGTATATAACATTTATAACATGTGTTCAATACAATAGGCATTCCATATAATTAATGCATTATTTAATAGGTATGATTATATCCCTTAACAGAGATAGAGAAATAATTATGTGCACACCAGACGGATATTATACACTCTTTTAGGTAGAATTAAGTCTAAAATATATTTGTACAACTTATCTCTTAGACTACATATAATTCTTCTGCGCTATTTGTATTTTCTGATATATCTCGCGTCTTTTTTATGTATCAAAATCACATTCTGGCAGTCGAGGTCCTTTACGATATGATTGTTTTGAATAATCTATACAAATTTACCATACATATGTATAAGAATATATAATATTTATATGAGTATTATAATGCAAATAAATTTGTATAATGAAGGAGAGAGAAATTACACTTTTATACGTTAATATTTTATATATTGAAAGATACTTACAGTTGTTATAATCTTCGTGAGATCGATAAGAATCTGGACAAAAGATCGGAGTATTCTTTATACGATGCGATCCCCATTTATCTTCATGTGCCTACAGTGATCAAAGACAGGAAAATTAATTTCAAGTAATAATAATTTTTTATTCTGCTAAATTAAAAATAATAAGACATTTAGACATTTTTGTTAATCAAAAATGTACATATATATATATTTTTTTTACGATTTTACAAACCCGTATCTTTTCGTATTTTCCTCTTTCGTTTTGCTTTCGACGTTTTTTATTTAGATAAAACTTTTTCTTTTTTTTCTTAGCTTTGTATTCATTATCCCATTGCTGATCTTGATTTTCACTTTCGTCTTTAATTAACGATTGCTCCTCTATAGGATCCTGTAGATTAAAAATTATCCACATTATCATTTATTATCATTCTGTCACAATCTCTTTTTTCAAATCGTACAATTTTACCTCTTGTATAAATGCGTCTTCCTTGGGTATAATACTAGCTATCTGCTTTACGCAGAATTTCTTTTTAGCACAGCAGATTATCCATAAGAATAGTAAAAATATCAATAGCATCACGCCGAGACTTGCTAAAGTTATCATTATAGCGGAGAAAGAACTCCACAGCTAGAGAAAAGTTACTTACGTATATATGTTATATGTATATATATATATATATGTATATACAATGATACATTTTACATTATATAATATTCTGAAGTAAGTGCGAGATGTATTAATTTATATACTGTATATTTGATAAATTGCGATCAGTTGTACCATATTGTAACAGCCTTTCGTTAATGGATCAGTACACGTGCGACAAACTCTGGCACCATGGTTCGGCTGATATGTACCAGGCGGGCACTTTTTACAGTACGATATTCCATCCTCGCTATAAGTACCCATATTACAAGGAACTGCAAGTACGTTTTAATTTATTTATATATCTTAATAATTTATATGTGTATTTTCTTCTTATAGTTGGGCATGAACATAACGTACCACAATGTGTGCCACGAAGACCATATCCGGCTGGACAGCTGGAAAACAGGCCGATATTGCTGGCTTTTCCGACAAATGCATTCGTCCTTCCTCTTTTCCATCTTGCGAATGTAGATTTTTCAGCGATCGGAACCAATCTCTGCTCATAATGAGGTAATCTGAAAATAACTATAGTTAAAGAACTCTATAGAAATGCTATTGTAAATTTTAAAGCCGCAACACATTCCTCTTCTCTGTAAAGCGATAAAATTTAAAATATTGATCAATTATTTTATAGTTTTTCTTATTGTCTGTAAGATATCAAAAGATAATATTTCTTAAAAAAATAGAAAACTTGATTTGTATTTATATTAAAAAATCTTTTGCTTTGTACATTATAAAATTTTGAATAATAATACATAAAATTGATATTCGCATACTGATATTACAAAAGAAAATAGAGGATGTGTTGCGACAAAATAAAACAAGTATATAGATATCGACTAACTAGTTTTCCCAAAGAAGATTTGTAAATTTTTACTTAGTATCAGCGAGAGTTTGTCCTGAATGGCTTTAAGACAAAAGACATTGCAATGTTTGGGATCGATTGTTATCAATTTGACGATATGCGATGGCAATAATAGAATATTTACTGTAATCTGTAAGAGAATAATAACACAATTTAAAATTAAGAGACCCGCTAAATAAATATAATATCCTTATCTTACTTAATATATCGGGACATACTTGGCTTCGAGAGCAAGATGGTGTTAAAATATAAGCATTGCAAATATTTGCCTCGCATATAATATCATTCAGCTTTACTGGAAGATATGTTATTAATATATCCAAATCCCTTTCGTCGCAGGATCGCGTATAGTAACGATTCTCACCGTGTACAATGTATCTAGGTAGCGTCACAACTATATAGAAAATTGTCTTTAGTTTGGCAAAATTAAGTTTCGCAAAAAAATATAACTCGATAAAATAAATTTCATCAATAATTTATCAACAATTAATAATCAATAATTAATAATCTACCTTGCAAATGAACTTCGTAGGTAGTTACTACAGGGTCTTCAGTTTCGGGACCCATGTATGTTGTGATACACGTGTAATTTCCCGTGTCTTTTGCATTTACATTTCGCAATTCTAAATCACCGTTTTCAGCTACAAAACCTATAAAAAATTCAAAACTTTAGATATCGAAATATGCCAATACCTTTCTTTCGAAATGTTAAATCGAAACAAATGTGTCATGCAAATATACCAAAAATTGCAATGCCATCGGTTCTTTTCCACGTGTAACTCGGTCTGCTAATACTCGATAGCCAAGTAATACCGTCATTGTCTTGATTACAAGGTAAATTGAGATTAAGACCAGGCAATGAAACAATATCATGATCTGAAAAAAGATAAAGGATAATTCTTTTGTAATATTGTCTTGCGTTGTCTTATAAAAATTTCGGTGACAAAAAATTGCAGAAAAAAGATACCATTTTCAAGTTCCAAATCGTTTTTAAAATCATCTTTCAGCTCTTCCAGTTTGATATATTTTTGGCCTTTCAACGACTCGGTATTGTAATGCGGCTGTGAAAATTCTCTACCTTCTTCCGCATCGGAATCCATCGAAATCACTATTTTATCACGAGTCTCTTTATATACACTGCAATTAAGCGCTTTAATTTCGTCCAACGAGAAACTTATTCTGTTTAATATAGATTTTATATTTTCAATTACGTTGGCGATGTCACAAATGCAATTTAAATAATCATGATTTTCTCTTTCGCGTGACACGCACATTGATTGATTTTTGTGATCAACAGTGATATTGGTTTCTTTCTTGTCATTCTTTTTATTGTTGCTACTTTTTGCTTGAGAATAGTGATTCGCAGTCGTTCTTATTGTAATTGCTTTGTCCGAATTTTTTTTATTTATGATACACCTATCTATACAACTTTTCGGAAAGCGTGATTTAATATTTTGTGATTGTTTCTTTTCAGTTTTATCTTTGATATTTGCATTTTTGTGTTTAATATTGATTTGATGCTTCAATTTATTTCCATTGACACTACACAACTTTCGAGTTTTCGCTATTATTGAATCCTCATTGTTGGTACGCGAAAACTTGTCAAGTTTTCCTTTTCCTTCAAAATTCTGTTCGTAGCGATTCAATCTGCGCAAATTTTGCGTATTTTCTTTTGTTATATTTTTAAAACCAATTTTTCGCTTTTCGATAGAAATATTATATTTTCTCGTTTCATTATTGTAAATGTTTCGTTTGTGGTAACGTATATTACGTTTCGTTTTTACGTCGGTATTTATTTCATTTTTTAAAACAACATAAAGACATGTTGTTCCAGTAACAGATATATCTATAGCTTTGCTTTTATCAGTTGTAATACTAAATGGAGCTGACGGTTCCATAACTTCGAGTTCCCAATATCTAGTGCCACCCAGGTGATATGTCGTACTTTTTTCTGTAGGCCATACTTGATCTAATAATTTTGTTTTACTTTCTATCTTATTTTCATCCTCATCTCTGTCGTCTAAAAATTTATTATCATGTGTCATCGGTTTCAATGTCGTACGTTCTTCGTAATTCATGTAATCTAAAATGTAAAAATTATTAAAAATGAAAATTATTACAAAGAAAAATATTTTTATTATATTATAATCTCAGCTTATATAGAAAGAAAAAAAAGAAATAAGGTATAATATTATTTGAAAATGGAGATAATAAAAGCTACAATTATACAATCGACTGTGTGCAAGAATATTAACAAATATAATAAATAAAAATAAATAAATCCATAGAAATTATATAATGATATTCGAGATATATAAAGATATATTAACAAAATTTTTTAATTATACTTTCTAACATATCCTCGAAAGAATCTTCTTCCAATTTTTCTTCCTCTTGTAGATTGTCTTCCTCTTGCAAATCATTTTTCTTTTCAAATTCATAGTACGGTGTTGTACTCTTAGCATCTTCCTCAAATTTATTGACATTAATGTTGTTATTTGACTCAGACATAATCATTATTAGTTCGTTTTCATTTGGTTTAGCAGATATTACTTCATGCGTTTCTCTGTCTTTATTATAACTGAGATGTAATACATTCACTGTGTAAGATTCATTTTCTTTTTCATCTAAATTCTTTTTCTCCCTTATTATACTTGTAGTTTTCGGATTCGAAACACTGGTGATATTTTTTGTCGCCCAAGACCGAGTACTTTTCTCTGGCGACAAAACATTTCTTTTTTTAATATATTTGTCATTATTTAAAAAATTATTTCTTCGTGTAGGAATTAAGTTTTGCTCGAGGAAAGCGTTTCTTTTTCCATACTTCTTATTATCTAACAACGTTGCCGTTGGTTGAAAGAGACTGTCATAGGGATCAAGAATATATTGTTCATAGAGAGGAGTTTTACCTCGAAAATTATGGATAGAATTTTCTTGCATATTAATAATGGCAGAAATATCCTTTAAAAAAGATTTCCCCTTTTTTTTATAAATTCTAGTGAAACCTTTAAAATGTTGCATTGGTTTCGTGGTTTCGTTACTCAACCATTCATAATATGATAATTGCAAGTTGTTGATTTTACGTGTCGTTTCTATCGCTTCTCTTCTTCCTCTATAATGAAAATCTGACGGAAAATTTTGAAATTTTGACTGCCTAATTTCCTTCATATTTGTAAATGAGAGAAGCTTTCTGCTTAAACGATCGACTGACTTTTGTTTCCTATTTTTTTCAGGAAAATGTGGCACACACATTTTCTTAATTACAAAAGGAATTGTTATATTTTCCAGGACGTTGAGACATATTCTTTTCGTCACAATCTCCTCTTCAGCTTGTGTCGTGATCTTTTCGGGAACATGTCTTGTCCACTCTTTCTCTTCAACCTCTTTTACTTTTGTAGTCTCGCGTCGAGGTGTCGTTATCATTTTTGTAGTAGTTTGCTTTTCTTTCTTTTCGGTTACCTTTTTTATTTGCGTTGTTAGTTGAGTCTTTATAGTAGTCCTCTCGGTCGGTGGCACAGGCGTTGATAAACTCGTTGGCACAATCGGTTTCTCGGACAATTCAATTAATGTGTGCATTTCTTCTTTCTCAAGTTCTTTCATATACTCTTTGAATGCCGTTATTTCTCTCTGTAATCTTTCCTCTCTTTCCAGCAACATTTTTTCTCTCTCCTCCAGTTCGCGTTCTTTCTTGCGCAATTTTTCTTTCAGGTTTTCTATTTCTTCATCATATTCTATCTTTGTGGTTGTGCTAATAGCTAAAGCTGTAGTTGTTTCAATAAACACTGATGTTGGTGATGTGAATGAAAATTCACTATAAATTTCTTCCGTAGTATACGAAGGAGGGGTTGTAATTGAAATATGTAAAATAGTGATAGTCGCTGTAATTCGACTAGTTAACGTCATTGTAGATGAAATGAATGGAAATTCAGTACAAGAGGTCACATAACTCGTAGTATATCTTTCCTTTGTAGTACGAGTTGGAATCGCTATTGAAGTTGCACCAGTTTCATATAAACTGATGCTAAATAGAGCAGTAGATGTAGTGAATTCGTCAATAGCCAAAGTAATCGGGCTGGTAAACATCATCGTAGACGAGGTAAATAAAGGTTCACTCAGGTAAACGGTTCCATAACTCGTAGTATACATTTCTTTGGTAGTGTAAGGAGTGGTGGTTTCGATTGATATTAAACTGACGTTGTATAAATCTGCGATAGATGCAACGATATATGACGTCAGAGTTGTATAATTTGTAATATATATTTCTTCTGTCTCTTTTGTAATATACGTTACAGAGGTACTTTCCTCCGTAGTATAAAGCACAGCTGTTTTCTCTGTTATCTCTGCAATATATGTTGAAAATGTACTTTCTGTTGTAGCCGTCTCTTCTGTCTTTTCTGCAATGTATGTCGCAAATATTTCCTCTGTGATATACAGTGGCATTGTCTCGGTTGAAATTGTAATAATTTCAGGCAAACTTAACGTACCAACAAGAGGCGTGATTTTAATCTCTACAGTAGGGACTAAAGTTAAATTTTGTACACTGACAGTAACGGGAATTATGATTGTTTCAATAATAGTAGTCGTAACATAACTCGCAGTTGTACTAGTTATTAGTGTAGTATTCTCTGCTTTCTCCTTTTCATGCTGCATCATTTCCTTACGCTTCTCCTCTTCCCATTGTCGCTCTTTCTCCTTTAGCCTTTTCTCTTTTTCTGTCATTTCTTTCTGTCGCTGTTTGAGATCATCGAGTAATTGCAATAACTGTTTCTTTTCTTCTTCTCGTCCGATTTTGCTCGTAGTTTGCCTCATTGTAATAAATTCAGTTTCAATTTCTGGGGCAATAAATATTGTGGTATACGGAGCAATCTCTTCTTTAGTAATTAACATTGTCGCCAAAGTGGTTGCTTCGGAAGCGACTTCGATAGCAGTTTCTATCTCTGAGAACGCGGTACTCGCGGTTGTTATTCCAAAAGCTTCTCTCTCCGATAACGTTGTCAGTGTTGATGACACGAAAAAGGAAGTTAATTTCTCTATGGTAAATTCAGTCTCCGTCGAAATTCGCTCCGAAGTCGAAGTCCTCTCTAATTCAATCTCCGAAATTTCTTCAGGTTGTGTGATGAATTTTGACACGGTAATGTCGTACCATATCTGCGTCAAAAATTTCGATGTAGGTTCTGTATATTTGGCAGGAATCGTCAGGGATTCGAGCGGTTTCGTGATAATTTCGAAAATTGTCGAAGGAAGAAGAGTGTATTCTTCGGTTGAGCCGAAAGTTAATGTTGTCGATTCTTCCTCTTTACTCGTAGCGGATGTTGTAAACTCGATTCCTATTTTCATTGTCGTTATATTCTCAATAATACTCATTGCGGATGTTTCCAAAGCAAAACTCGAAGTAAATTCTTTTTCAGTGTAAAGTATTCTCGTAATAGTTGAAATGGCATGAGTATAAATCGATGTAGAAATTGTCGAATACATTGTAAACTCTAAAGTTTTTGTTCCATACGAAGCTGTTGTGCCTTCAAAAGGCGGACTTGTTGCTGTTTCCGTGGACAATTTTGTATATTTTTCTGTACTCGATGTCACAGTCATCCTCTTTATCGTAGTTTCGTACTCTTCATAATAATACCATACATCGGGTATTTCAGTATCGTATTCCTGATACTCTTCATATTCTTCGTAGAACGGTTCTTTTGCTATGTAATATTCTGTTTCGACTTCTGGAATTTCTTCAGTGCTTGCTGCCAAAGTTGAAAGAGTAGATTGAACTGTTCTTTCGATAGATGTTGTAAAACTCTCTAAAGTATACGTTATCGATGGACTTGTTAATGTCATTATGAATTCTCTTTCCTCTGATATAGTTGTTGATAATACTTCCGTTGTAGTGGCGGGCGTTTCCGACGTAATTAATACTGAGGTAAATTCGGACAGTGGAGTAAATGTCATTTCAGTTTTTAAGATTGTTATCTCCTCTGGTTTTTCAGTAATTGGCAACAATGTGGTACTTGTGGTTATCAAACTTGTCTCTGTGGTAGTTTCTCGTAAAAGCGAAACAGTCGTCACGGCTATTGTCGATGCCAAGCTAGTATTCATGATACCTGTTTCATTTACAAATATTGTACTTTCTGTCACTGTGATTTTCGTAGGTATCGATACTGCTACAGTTGTGGAAGTGATATTAGTAATCTCTTTAATCAAAGAAGATTCTTCAGTTATTGTAGTAAAATTAACAGCAGTAGTTTCTTCGATCGTTGAAATTTCTTCACTGCTTATAGCAGTTACCGTTATAAATAAAGTTGTTTTTCCAGTGGTTTCAATAAAAATCATCGTGGTAGATAATGGTAGATACGTCATTAGAGTTGTCGCTTCTGTGATAATAGTTCTTTCTGTAGTGATCCAAGTTGCGATACGCTCTTCCGTTGTTAGTTCAACTAAACTCGTTGTGGAAACTATTTCGGTTAACGATACAGTTGTTAAAGTTGTAGTCTCGGCCATTTCTGTCGAAATTGTGCTCAAAGTTATTTCGCTCGGCGTTGTACTTATAGCCACAATTGATGGGCTTAACGTTGTAGGCGTCGTAATTTCGAACAGAGATGTAGTAATCGAAGTCATCGAGAGGGTTGTAGTCTCGATTGTTGCTGTTTTAAACGTGGTAAAAGTTGTGGTGAAAAGTGTTTCATTTATCACGGTACTTGCTTCTAAGAATGGCGTCGTAGTTATTAATGTAGTCGGTAATGTTTTAATTGTAGCAGACGTTATTGAAAAAGTGGTAATCTCGATCTCTTCTGTCAAAAAGGTAGTGGAAATTGTGCACGGCGTTTCGCTTAACGTTGTATTAGTAACTAGGAATAATGGCGTTACGGTTGTTAATTTCAATGATGTAGTTGGAACTGTAGTTTTAACAGAAGAGGTTGTAATAGCTTCTATTGTCGTAGTTAAAAACGTGCTTGAAATCGTAGTATATGGCGTTTCCCTCAGCGTTATATTCGTAGTCGATAATGGCGTTGTCGTTATTAATTTCAATGATGTAATTGGAACTGTGGTTTTAACAGAAGTTGTAGCAGGTCCTTTTGTCCTTGTTATCAAAGTAGTTGGAATTGTTTTGATTGCAGTCAATGAAACAGGTATTGCCGAAGATGCTGAAGTGCTCTCAATCGTTTCGGTGATTATTAAAGTTTTGATAGTTGTTTGAATTTTGGTAGTTATTGGAATTTCAATTAGCGTTGAAATTTCAGTAGTCGTTAGAGGTTTAGTGGTTGTTCGATTTACAGTAGGCAAAGAGGTAATTGTTGAAATTCCAGAAGGTGTTAGAATTTTTGTAATTGTAGGTTCTGTCGTAACAAGAATTTCGGTGCTTGTTGTAGATGAAACTACGATAGTTGTTAGAGTTGTGCTAGACGTTGAAGTTTCATTAAGCGTTGAAATTTCGCTGATTATTGGAATTTCAGTAGTCGTAGGAGTTTCAATAGTTGTTGGGATTTCTGTAGTTGTTATTTCTTCCGCTGTTATAGTTTTCTCAATTTGCGTCACCGGGCTTTCTTCTTCCGGCGTTAAAGTAGTTATTACAATTTCTGTCAATGTGCTTGAAATCGTTTCCATTTTTTCCGAAGCTGTAGGCGAGCTTGTAACTGCAGTAGTAGTAGATTTTATGATAGTAATTTTACTAATTGATGTTTCAGTAGTGCTTTCAGTTATTTGCACAGTTGGAGCAAATCGTATGGTTGATAGAATGGTTATATATGGCGTACTTTCTGTAGTAGTCGAATTTTCTATAAACGTCGTTTTAATCTTTTCAGTCACTAAACTAGTTTCTTCTATTATTTTCAAAGTACTTGTTGGAATGTGAGTTGCAAACGTTAAAGCTTGCGTCGTAAACGAAATCATGTCTTTTATTTCTGTTTCTATTCTTGTAACGTATGTAACCTTACTCATTGTAGCTTTATACAAAGTCGTATTCCCACCTAAGGTAGCTGTAAATTTGGTTGGCATTATAGTTGGACTTATACTTGTAATTATTCTTTCAGTTACAAAAATAGTTTCTTCTATCGGTGTTGTAGTTTGAGGCTTTTTTGTAATTATCAATAATGTTAAAACTGGCACGGTGGCAGTTGTAATTTGAATTGTCAACTCTGCAGTTTCTCTTGTAAATGGTGCTACGGTCGAAATTATAAACAAGGATATACTTGTTTCAGCAAGGAAACTTTGTGTTACTTCCGTCGTCAAAGTTATCGATGTACTTTCTAAAATTTCTTTCTCAGTAGTCACGAGTGCCTCCTCGGTTGAAATTCTCGAAGTAGTTGCGGGAATTGTGATTCTTAAAGTAATGTCCGTCATACCTTCTATAAATAGTGTTAATAACATGACAGATTCGGTTGTCGATTCTATCGTTGTCGGAATGATGAAAGTTTCAAAATGCGATGCGACAGTCAACGCTGTCATTTCAGTAGTAAATATCTCTTCATCGATCAGAAAAATTGAAATTTCTGTTGTATAAAGTTGTGGTAGTGTTGTAGGCATTGTTATCGTAAAAGCATTCAACGTAACTGATAATCCTGTCAATGATATAGATTCCACAATTTCATAATCTATTTTCTGTTTTGTCGTAATTTCAATACCTATCGTAGACGTAACTCCTCGATCTTCATACATTTTTGTATACTTTTGTTCTTCGTAATATTCGTACTTGGCACTTGTTAAATACTCGTATAAAACCGACTCGGTCACTTCTGGAGATTCTTTTCTCCACGCCATTGTTGTTCTCGAAGTGATAGTCGTTGATCTTTCAATAGGATACGACAACGTTGTTGCTGTAGTTACAAAAAATTCTGTAGCTGAGATTAGCGACTCTGTTACGTTCGTCACGATTTCAGTCAAACGTTCTATATAAGGTCTCTTCGTCATGTTCAACAATTGAAGTATGTCAAGGTAAGCCGTTGGTTCCCTGTGAAATTGCGGATCGATGGGAAAAAATTTCTTATCTTTATCACGGAATAATTTGCTCGTTACATTGTATCGCGCCAATTCTCGTTTGTTATTTGATAAGAAATTCACCCGATTATCCTTATCTGCAGACACATCCGAAAATATTGATAACATATCATGTCCTGCCAAAGAAATTGACTTATTTCCTCGAGAATCTTGCGTATGTCCATTACTTATAAAATTGTTTTTATTTGACACATTGTTTTTGATCAAACGATATGGCGATATTACAACGGGTGTCGTTGTACGTATCACTCTTTTTAATTCAGATTCGAACTGTTGGATCGGCTTCTCTTGCACTTTATAATTTTTTGTCAAAGACTTTAAGTTTCTATTAAATCTCAAATGAGGCAATATAGGCTTCTCAACGTTATTCGATTTGAAAAACTTGTTGTCATTCAATTTTCTCTTTTTAAGAAAGTTTCTATGATTATTTCGCATTTTTCGATTACTGCTAACCGAGCTTTCATGTCTCTGTAACGGTGTCAATTTATTTACAAAGGAGTCATCAGTAATTTTTCTCTTAAATTCTGCATCATTATTTGGCTGATTTATAATGCTTTTGCTTTTGATCCGCCTCTTATCTAAAGATTGATTAAATTGATCAAAATTGTCCTTGCTGTTAACTGCATTCGTGGTTTTTCTTTCTTTACTCTCTCGCTCGATCCTCGCCCATCTGACAACGTTTCTCTTATCGCACAGTCTGTTCTGTACGTTGCTAATGCTTTGGTTGACCAATTTAACAGCAGTTAGCAATTTTTTCAGTTCTGAGGCTAACGGTTCAATTGCCTTTAATAAAGCGCGTGGGTTCCCCACATTAGACTGCTTCTTCAATGACCACTCATCAGAAAGTAACGAAGTGGCTGTTGTATAATCTTCGATATTAAGAGATGAATCCAATTTAATAGTAGTACAATTACTAAATAATGTTTCATCTATAAATTTATTATCATAATTGAAAGCGTTAGAATAAGTTGATTTCTTATTACTATATTCGTTTGAAATTGAGATTCCTGGTTCTATATTATCTTTATTTATATCTTGATTATTTAAAATATTCTCAATATTATTAACGAAAAAATGACTGGGGAAGGAATTATTATTTTTATTTACGGATGCAAGAAGGTCGAAAGTAGATTTGTCTTGCGTTGAAATATTACCTTTAAAATTTATTCTATGTTTATTTTCATTGCTTCCTATTGATAATTTAAAATCGCCCTCTACATTTTTTGATAAGTCAAGTAACTCTTCATTATCATCCATTTTGACATTTTTCAAAGTGATTAGTGCATCTATATTATCATCGAGAGTGTCAAATGTATTTTGGCAATTCATAGTTGTCGATTCGATAGTAAACTCGTTATACTCTAAGGAGTTTTCATAATTTCTGCTATCTGGCTGTGAGTTTAATTTATCTAATTTTATCGCAGATAAAATATTCGATTGGCGGTTATTTTCTTTAGAATGCAAAGGTACGTAATTTGGCATATCGAAAAAGGAAATTGTCGATGAAAACATGGGTGAATCGGAAGGAACGATTTCAATATTTGAGTCAATATCCGCGGAAGAAATATATTTATACTTGGGAATGCGATGAGTAATTTGTTGGTCGATTATTTCAGGAACAGCGTTGATTAAATCGGGACGAGTCTGAAAGGCAATATCTGAATACAAAAAATTTGGATAGGAAAGTGGCGTTAGATTTTCTGTGTTTTTTTCGACGTCACGAGGATCGAGATCAGTATATAAATAATTATCGTAATCAGATAAATGGTGATTATTGGAATCTTTATGATGAAGATACGCTCTATTTATATCTTTCACGTCGTGGTGCATATGTGTTTTGAAGGAGAGAATGGCCGATGTTGCGTTTCCTTTATTCTTATTTCTTTCTGATAATTTATAACGCTTTGGACTCAATCCATCTGTACCTGTTTCAGAATCATATTGGATATTCTTCAAAATGTACAGATCCTTGGAAACCGGTACTAGCAGGAATCTTTCATTAGAAACTGTTAGGTGCTCATCGGATAAATCTTTTTTAATATTATGCGGATTTGAAAAATCTTTTTCATATCGAAATGGCTTGGAGTTCGGTGAATCTGCGTTGACAGATATTTCAGGAGAATATGCAGAAGGTGATATCTTGTTGGTTAATTTTTTAAAAACGGATGTTCTTACATTAGACTTTGAATTTGGGAATTTGGAAAATATTAAATTTTTATTAAGAACTTTTGTATCGAATAATTTGTATAAATTTTGATGTCGGTTGTTAGCGACAAGAGAATTCGCTTTAATCGAAGAACGATAAGAGTTTAAATTTTCAGATTGTGGCCTCTTTAATACGAATGAGGATCGATTAAACATTTCTGTTTGTACGATCATCGGATTTGTCGTAGAATTCAGATCAATTGCAGCAACCGTTGGTTCCGAAATTTGCCAGATTGGAAGTCCTCGTGTTTTCGCTAATAAAGAAATCTCTTCTTCATCGATATCATCGTCATCATCATCATTCTCGAAAAGATGCGTGATATTCGCATCCTTCGTACGTTCCTTCTTTTTTCGGAGACTTCGCTTGACTCGTGCTAGCTTGCTATTTAAAATTTTTCGATTTTGCGGTAAGCCGTCAATTTGATTAATTAATAACGATTGTCCCCTACGCTTATTTGTCTCCCGAATCACGTCATCGTCGATAAGATTCTCGATTATCTCACGTCGTATCGCTCCACTTTTTGGTCTAAGGATATGCTTTATGCCGTTTCCTAAAAATGTTTAAAGAGAGAGAAACTGGGAGAGCACGTGCTAGGAAATGTTAGGAAAATTACTATCTATTATATGTTATATAAACGCTAAGATGATCTTTACATTTGATAAAGAAAACATTTGAGAAGAATTTATGTATATGTCCAAATAATTACCTGGCATCGTCCTGGTGGTCTCACCACCGTCCGCGATTCTTGCCACATAAGTCGCAATGTAAAATACGACAAGAAAAACGATTCGCATAGCGTCATATCACGGGCATTCTTAGAGGCAATCGTATGCTCGCGATTTCTGCGTACCCTAGCCGTTATTTTGCATCGTGAATTTTCCATCGAGCATTATACAATAGATACTGTCATGGAAAAGCAATACTTATAGCGATCGCACTAACACGAAGTCTGTAACAATCCGTAAATTTTGCGAGAATTAACATGAGTAATATGTCGATAATTGACAAACGTTTTATATCTGTATTTATATACATATATATATATATATAGCATTTTTAAATATATTTATACGATTATTTAATTTTAATTTTTAAGATTATTTAATATATATATACACTCAAAGTATTTTACAGAATACATTTGAAATTATACAATTCTGTATGTGTCACGTGCGTAAGAAGTTGCATACTTGCAGGCGTTTCGCAATTTTCATCTTGTGTGTGTGATTGCCATTCGATCGATAATTAAATAATCGTATAAATATATTGGAAAACGCTATATACATAAATACAGATATAAAACATTAATCAATGATCGATATCATTGCTATATGATTGACATTGATTATATAATAATTAATATTTCATTAATAATGATAATTATAAAAAATGTATATATAGAAAAAAACGATTTGTTTATATTTCATATAGTTTTATTAAAAATTCTTTGCTTGATTGTTTCAGAAATAAATTCAGAAACTAATTTGTTTACATTTCGTTCTCTATATATGCACGAGTGGCGTTGAAGGACACGTGTAACTCGATACGCACGTGTGCGTGTATGTGTGATATGTCAAACGAATGATAGACTATTTGCGCGAACGAACGCGTGTACGTTCTCTCTCTCTCTCTGTCTTGCTCTCTCTATTGTATATAGTTAATAGAATTTGTCGTATCTATTATAGAAACAAATCGGTGAATGGAATGCAAGTGATTATGATTTGATAATTGTGAAAGGATTAACTTAGAAGAATGCACAAGGAATTTAAATATCGAATCTCACTGAAAAGTTAAGGTTATCATGACATTTTGATAAACAGCATATACAGTTAGTAATATATTATATATAACACAATATATTATGTATCACAATATATATTATAATTTTTTAATATATTATTTATTTACAGGTACTGTCAAACTACTCAAAATGTCACATTTTTACTACAAAATGTTACACTTTTACTACAAAAAATTATCTCTTTTGTGAAATAAATATTATTAAAATATTATTAAACTAATTTAAATCCAATAAGGGAATAAAAATTGAAAGAGCAAAAATTTCTGAAACATAACAAAATGAGGCCACTATTTAAAGTTTTATATTCACTCTGTTGGAGTAACGCTTACTTGATAATGGGTATATGTATGGGCCTAAGTTTCAGTCTATTATTGATACCAATCGATATTGACAGACAACATGATGCAGCAGAGTCTTTCGATCATTTCTCGAATACTTTGGAAGACATAGATCCTTATGAGCCAAGAATAAACACCGATAGTAAACCACAACCAGTGCAGAAAGCAAAGAAAGCATTTGTACGTCCGAGATACTATTCAACAGAGCTTGGAATTAGAGAGAAAATATTTGTAGGAATTATAACGAGTCGAGAGCATCTTCACAGTAGAGACGTAGCACTGAACAAAACAATCGCTCATATAGTAGACAAAATTCGTTATTTCATCTCCATACCAGAAGGAACTAAACCAAACGTTTCCTTTCCTGGAATAGTGGGATTTACTGATACAAGAAGCATTTTGAAACCCTTTCATGCTTTGAAATACATCATTGATAACTATTTAGAGAGCTATGATTATTATTTTCTAATTAAGGATGTGAGTTATGTAAATGCGAGAGGTCTGGTGGAATTCGTAAATAAAATAAGCGTCAGTCAAAATGTTCACATAGGTGCTCAAAGTGAAATTAATACTTATTGTTCTCTAGGTAACGTACACATTTATAATTTAAATAGCATGTATGTGAATTAATTGATAATTTGAATAAAAATTATTTTCAGAATCCGGTATTCTTTTGAGCAATTCTGTTATACAAGAAATTAAAAATAATCTAGACTGGTGCGTCAAGAACGCATATTCAGATTCAGATGATATTAATGTTGGTCGCTGTATTCTTCATTCCACTTCTATGCCTTGCAGTAACCGAGTACAAGGACAAAATTTTACATTTACAGAATTGAAACCAGTATTTAATTTTGAGAAGGACTTTGCTCGCTTGACTGATCAAAATGAATTCCAAAATTCACTATCCATATATCCTATCTATGATCACATACTTATTTATAAACTTAATATGTACTTTGCTGCGGTAAGTTTTTTAAAACAATATAAAACAACAAGGCTGTATTTTTACAAAAAAGTTCTATTCTATATAATCTATGTATTAAAAAATATTTTATAAAATATATATGCCTAATTTTATTATATAACATGACACGTTGTTTTCAGATAAATTCCATTAGAGTTCACAAATCAATTACCAGTATACGCAAAGTGATATCTACGACTGCACATTTAGGCCCACCGAATCAACGTAATGTATCATGGCCTATTGGAAATCAACCTGGAAATAGACCCCTGGGACGTTTCGATATCTTGCGTTGGTCGTATTTTAACGAATCTCACGTTTTTTTCGAGACTGACTTCGTTAATATTCAAGAACTAAGAGGTGACGCAAAATCCGATATAGACTATGTGATAAACGCAGTTACGAATAATATTATAAACAAATACGACGGCAAACTAAGTTTTAAAAAGCTGCTAAATGGTTATCAAAAATTTGATGCATCCAGAGGAATGGATTATGTACTCGACATAGCATTTAACGAAGTGACCACGGGCAAAGAAATAAGGAAGAGAATCGAGGTCTGCAAACCGTTAGGAAAAGTAGAAATCATACCCGTGCCATACGTAACCGAAAACACAAGAATTAATATAATTATCACTATCAATTTGAACAAAAAACAAGATGCGTTAAATTTTATGGAACATTATGCACAAGATTGTATGGAAAAAAAATATAAAACCTTCCTCATGATGGTCAGTTTAAATTAAATGTTTTTTTCATAATACGCGTTATGAATAATGCATTATAAATATGTTACGAAATATTAATATTTTACGTTATTTACACAATATTATTTACAATATTCTTTTTGTAGGTTCTCTTGTATAATTTCGATTCACCATCAAAAGGCAAAGGCGATGTCTTTTACGAAGTAAAAAAATATATATTAATGCTGAATGAAAAGTATAAAAAGGATCAATCGAGAATTACTTGGCTTTCTATACGATTGCCTAGCAATGTAACTTCTATAGATTTAAATCCAATGTTAAAGATTGCTGTGACCGATTTATGCGCGAAAAAGTTTTCTCCAGAGAGTTTGGTTCTTCTCATGGAAGTAGGGACAAAATTGAAAATAGATTATTTAAACAGAGTAAGTACGATGAACCGATATATTGATAATTATTTTGTATATAATTAATTTATTTGTATCTTCCAGGTTCGTATGAATACCATCAGTCGCTATCAGATATTCAATCCGATTCCGTTTATCGAATTTCATCCTGATATAATTTACGCGGATGAAGCAGCTCCCAATGAGGTGGATGTTAATAGCAATTACGGAAAATACGATGAACAGAATTATAACAATATCGCATTTTACATCAAAGATTACAACGCAAGTATGAAGCATACAGCTCTATCAATTCGCTTTGAGAGAAATCGATTCTATTATGATTAAAATTTAATATTTTTATCAAAATGTGTTTCAGTGCGGCAAACAGTCGAAACAAGCATTCCGTTAGCACGATCCGATAAAGATATTGCTACTCTACTGAAACTTTCCAAGCACAGTCCCGTAACTTCTCTGTTTGAAATGTATGTATCCTTCAGCAATATGCATATATTTCGCGCGGTAGAACCAACGTTAAAAATAAAATACAAAGATATTAATTGTGACGACGCTTCCAACGATAGTATTCATAACAGTTGCCTTAAACTGAGAAATAATCATTTAGGTAAACGTAGTCAACTGGCTAGACTAATATTAGATTATCAGAATTATCAAGCATATAAGAAAGCGTAGAAATTGCAATATGTATTTTTTACAAAAAGAATCACTATTTATTAATATATATATATATATATATTACTATTAAACTTTATACTTTCACATAAAATTAAGAGAAAGTAGATATATTTACATGAATACCTACAATCTAGGACAAAAATACAGCATATAGTGAGGTATATTTTTCACACAAATTTATACATGAAAATGAAATAATTTACATATAAATATTTTATTAATTTATATATATATTATATTTGAAATAAATATGTGTAATTAATACAACGTTAGTTTATGTATCTTGTAAACATTAGATCTAGAGTTTTATGCTTCAGAACTATAAAAAAATAATTGCACTTTTTGCAAGTTATATGTATAAAATTTTACAAATTGTCTTCATTGTAATTGATATGAAATTCTATAAACTTTTTCTATATATTTTATCAGTCTCGATTAGTAAATAATGTATCATAATAAAAAAACAAATTTATTTTGACATAATGTTCACACACTTTCTTACTTCTATGATAAATTGTATAATTTAATATAACTGTAGTAAGAAATCAGACAAAAAAAAAGAAGTAATCTGAAGATTTTTTTATCATAATTAATAAAATTGTTATATTATTAGCAGAGATACTGCTAAACAAAAATAATAAAGTTGACTGTTTAAACAATTTTATTCTGTATTTTATTAACAAATCATCATTAATCACTATCAGATTCTGATTCTGATAACTGTAAATCATCATTTAAAAGATTATCTGACATGAACAATGTAGGCGAAGCTGTTGTACCATTTAAATAACCTAAAAAAATATAACACTTATCAATTGGAATATATACTTATATATATAATTTTATCATATAAACTTTCAATAAACTTTTAATTATAAAAAAAATAACATTAGAGAAATTTTTTTGTTACACAATATATTTACCATTACTTGCTGCTGGCACTGGGATAGTCTCAGTTTCATAATCGCTACCTGAACTATCCGAACCTGAACCTGAGCCTGAACTGCTCGAACTAGAATCACTTTCTAAGGTAGTCGATTTTGTATTTGGTATCGAGTTGGTTTGAATTGGAGGTGGAGAAATAGTTATAACTGGTGCAGAGGAAGATACAGGCATCACTGGTGCAGAGGAAGATACAAGCATCGCTGGTGTTGATAGCACAAAATCATCATTGTCAGACCCAATCATCGGCAAACTAGCTAAGGTTGATTGTCCACTTGACGGTCGCACAGGTGAACCACTGAACAAAATTATACTCAATTAAAGTATAATCGATAATTTTGTTTTCTTACATCTTGTATATGAAAAAAAAAAAAAAAAAAAAAAAAAATATAAAAAACTTTAATGGTAAGTAGTAGGCAAATCAATCAAATATAATTAAAAATATGTCTTGATTTAATCTTGTAAAAAATGCTTGACTAATTGATTAATTTGCTTACTGCTTAATATTGTTTTGTCCAATATTTAACACAACAGCTACAAAAAATTTTAACAGTTAAATACTAAAATATTTAAACAGATAATACCAGACAAATAAGAGCTAAACAGAAACTAGAAAAATATTTATGCTTTTAATCTGGAATATATCAATCTAAAAATAATAAAAAATGTTTTAATATAACTTATATAATAAACATACTTATTGGTAGAGGTACTGGGTGGACTTCTTTTATCATGTGGCGATGCCTGTTGTGGACTCTGTTTGGGATGCAGTTGAAGCAAAGGTTCTTTCTTTTTCCCACTAATAACTTTGGTTCTGCCATGTGCCCTGCCATATGGAGGACTTCTTTTAACCTCAACAGGTACAGAGTTACTATTACCATTTCGTTTAGGTTCCGCACTGCAAATGATACAAGATATTTTCATTGAGATTTGATAAAGCACAATAGACATGATAGGATAGATATAATAGGAATGCAATAACATACCGTGTTTTTTTAACTTGAATATTTGCAGTTAGCTTTTCTAATGTAATGTCTCCAGTAGTCTTGTCAAATATTAGAACATATTCTTTGTTATAAGGCCTTTGAGAACCTTTGAACACAGTCTGAGGGGCCCCAGCACCATCTAAATGTGGAACTGTAACTGTTATCGTATTATCTGAACCTACATCAACTTTAGCTACCTTTGAATTTTCAACGCTCGCAGGTTTAAAATCATCTGAAAAAAATTATACATTATACAATCGATATTCTGAAAATATCGTATTTTTCCTTCGTACTATACAGGAAAAATTCTTATCTTAGTTTACATATATTCTTGACTTGTGACATTGCTCAAGCAAAATATAACAATTACTCATCTCGAAATTATAATATTTACATTTTAAGGTATGAAACTTGGAACTGTTGCTTGTGAAACTCGGCCCGAGTTTGAGTTCACGGACTTCGGGGCCTAATCCTAATCTTTCAACCATACTAATACCTTGCATTTTATAATTTTTCTTTTACTTTAATAAATGAACTCTGTTATAGGTATTAGAACGCAGTATTCCTTCTTTCTTCGTTCTTCGTTGAACGTTACTTGGTTTTCTTTGAATGTAATTATAAGGATCAAACGCGAAATAAATATGTGATGGCATCTCAATTCACAGATGTCAATTTCAACACCATTTTGCTTTTTCCAGGAAATGACCCCGACAGAAATGCGAGTCACGTGATAGGTAGCAAATTTGTACCAAATTTAAAATGATACAGTAGAATCTTTATTCTGGAATTATGGAGAGAGAGAGAGAGAAAGAGAGGTTGTCTTGTTATTAAAAAAAAAAATAATACAAACCGCGATAAAAATACATATTTTAAAATTAGCGTCAATTTTTCTATTACTTCTCGTTCTATTAGAAAATATTGAAGAGACTATAATTGGATCAAATTAATTAATTAATAATAAATAATTTATTATTACATTTATCGTTGCATTTCTCGTTTGACAGCTAATACTTTTTTCAAAGAATAGAGCTCTCATTGGATGTCGCTCGTCGCTGGTCACTCATCGCGTCCAGTGTGTGAGACCTAATATAAGATCTAATCATCTGTCACCGCATAATTGTAATCAAGCCCAAAGTAATCGAGCCCATGAAAACTATCCATTAGGTAAAAAAGGCGGTTTAGACAGAGAGAAGTCTGACAGATGCCACGGTCCGGTTTTACGTAATCCCTGAAAGCAATACGCCCTCTGTGGACATTCAGCTACATAGCCAATATCCACGAATGTTCTCAATGGATAACGCATAATGTGCACAGTTTTGGTTGCGATCCGTGCTATGTCCACAAAATTTATTAACACATTTTGCTTATACTTTCACCTAAAAATAATTTAGTATTTCTCCACACTGACAATAATTTATTTTTAATATCAAATAACCATGTAAATATTGTCAATATTCTAATTTTGCCAATAATATCTTGATTTTTTATAATTCTTTTTCTTTTATTAAACGCTATTTTAACATTTTACATTTTACAAATTAAAACTTATTTTATATGAAAAAAAATTTTCTTTCAACAATTTAATAATTTAGAGTATTATATTGTTCTATAAATACAATAATAAACTATTAGATATCGATGGATTCAATTAAATGAAATAAAGATCATATATATATGTATATGTATATATACAAAATTTTTTTAATTAAAGAAAAATGTTAATTTTTACTTATTTAAGTAAAAATTGTCCGAATTATATCGTGTTTGCTGTCATAATCGTAAAAATTTCATTAATATTCATATATAAATCCATATTTATAATATAATTTTATTTTATTTAATTACTGTAATTCTATTCATCACTTGACTCATTTAATTCATCTATTTGTCGCTTTGAATTACAATTTTAAGAGCAGGACGTTTGATATATTAATTTCGGGAAAATAAACTTTATTAATTAATGTTAATTAATGCCGATTATGCAATTGGCATACTTGTACGCGATTAGTAATATTTAATTCTAAACTTTGTAATATTTTACTTTAAAATATACTCATATTTTTGTGCGATCGATATCAATATTAATTGACAAATGTCGCGGGGTTGTGCGCGCTTCGGTGGGCGGAACGCTCCGACCAATCGATCTATGCCGGCGCGTATCGATTCGGGTATGAATCCGCGGGTGGATCGTGGTTGGCGGCTTCTCGCGGGGCGCGGTTTCGTCGACTCGTTCGGGTGGCCGACAACATGGCCGGGAACGGAAAGGACCGCTTTGCTCGAGACTCGTAGAGCGCTTGGATATGATTAAAAAATGGGCACTCTGCGCCTCTGTCCATTGTCCGGCGGGTGTTGGCCGGGTAACGAGGGCGCGGGGTGGTTTCGTTACGCGCCTTACGGCCAGTATTTGACTGTACTTTTCTAGCCAGTTGGACCTACCTTTGTTGCTCCTGGCCATATTCATTCTGACTCGATTTTTAGCCAGAGATCAAAGAAGAAAATAATTTCTTCCTATTAATGCCGGTTAATTATTATTGTCGCCGGCAAATAAGACGATCTATATTTGTTTAGGCTCATACGATATTATTATCGTTTTCTAGACGCGTTGTACGTCATTTAGTCGTTCAAAGTCGCAAAAGATAATATAATCGTGTATGTACCGACAAAATTATATTCTCAAAATATATACTTTTATAAACTCTCCTTATAGATATTCTTAATAAACGAGAATTTTTCTTCTTTACATAATATTTTTTTGACATATCTTATATATGTGTATAAATTAAGTAACACTATGTATATATATATATATATATTTAACTTGTCAAAGTTTTAATAAATAGCTAATGTCAACAATTTATAAAATTGTTATTTTGTAATTATTGAAATTAATGATCTCAAATATTAAATAATATAATGGTAAAGAAATATCCATTTTAGTATACATTCTTACATATTAAGAATATCTAAAATTACTCTACTCTGTAGAAGATTTCTCCCTTAAACTAATATTAAAAAGATTCTTTTATCTATCTATTTTAAAAGAAGATATTATAAGTAAAGTACTCTTAAAATGAGAATATAATTTTTTCGATGCATATAAAATATATTAGCACGTATGTTAGGTACCCCTCTGTCGGCAGGTTATTAACATCTGTATCTTTAAAATTGTTTTATAAAACTTATATTACAAATATATAATTGAAATAAATATTACATATTCTTATTCCTAAAATATTTTTCCTTTTCTTTCAATTTATATGTATAACTTTTCTATGTTAACAAAATTTTCTATTAAAAAAATGAATAAAAAATATAAAATTTTTATCTTACATATAATAAAGATACAAAAAAATCATTTTTCTATGATTTAAAATTGACTCAGAACTCATTAGAATACGTTATCCTACCGTCCGAGAGTTAAAGCAACGGATTTATTTACAATCTACATCTCTATCTACCAGAATCTCTACATAAATTCGTTGCTTTAAAATATAATAAAAGCTTTTTGTCACTCACCGACACTGATGCGCAACAGCGAAGTTGTTATAGCGATATTGACGCTATGTTATCTGTAACATACAAAATAAAATCCAAATTATAGCAGCGATTTTAAATAATTAATATTACAGAATTTATTATTATACTTAATAAATTTATATTCGACGCGTACAATAATAAGCAGATATATATAAATATGGAATAACTTTGTAAATTAAAAAAACTTTTCTTTTTAGATAAAAACTTTTATAAGATTTATACAAAAATCTTTATCTCTGAATTTTTTTTGATTAAATCATTCAACTAAAAGAATCGAGTTATTTCGTATAAGGCATTTATTAATTAATATACAAATAATATTTACCCTGGGGTTGCTCCGCCGATGCAGGATGCCTCTCCTAGGCCTCCTCCTCCTCTCAGATTGTAAGGGACGTTAGGAACTATTGTTTTATACGCGCGATATAGTTTTTTTAATTTGCTGAAACGGCACAAAAATAAAATCGCGCAATATTTTAAACCGTACGAAAGTAAAAACGCGCGATAGTTTGGACGGCACTTCCGCACTTTTACGCGCGATACTTTGACGGCACTCCCGAATTTCGAAACGATCGAAAATCCCATTTCATCACGCACGAGAGTCATACTTGAAGTCGACAAGTCGGGCGCGATCAAACTCCGAGCAAGAGTTAAGTCCGAATCGGAAGAGGACGGAAGATCGAGGGAATCGATCGCGAATGGGGTACGCTCGATTCTCGTTCGTGCAGCACCGCATCTCAGACCGACTCAAACTCATTAGGCACGATTTCGAATGAGCATATGTGTCTATCATACAGACAGTCCACATGATACGTCATAGGGCTGATAGACGGATCAAGAGGAACACCCATTTCGTGAATGTTCAATAATCTGAACATTTATCAACTGGATCGGACCTCTTTACTGAGCGTAAATCATGACCTAAATCCTCCAGTCGACGTCCTCAATGCGATACGTCGTATTACCCGTACAAGAAAAGGGGCCCATCAACGATTTATTCTAACAATCGACCGACCTCTAATCGACTAGGACCGAAACCCGTTGCCGAAGCAGAGACCGTGCTCTCAACAACCGATTATCGAGCGTTAGCTCAATATTAACCGCGCGTTCAAGTATCTCTCTATACTGAACGTACGTTCTACGCGGCCGGCATTCGCCTCAGCCGCGATACTGAGGCGTGTAAACGTTGTTGCCCGGTAAGAAATGACGATTGAAAAAATGCAAATTAAACGCCGATAATCGACATCCATTTGGCAGCTAGTCGGCATCAAATACGATCCCCGACAACATAATTTCGTGATCAAAATCAGGAAATATGAACGAAAACACGACCGCGATCGCGATGAAGCCGAGAACCGAGAGCCGAAAGCCGAGACAAATGTCAAAAATAATAGAGCACTATATGTCACCAAAGTCGAATATTATTATTTTATTTCGCAGTCATTTTAGACGTACTTTAACACGTTAAGATTTATCGTAATATTATTACATATATTATCGTCGCGAGAAACGTGTACGGCGCGCTCGATCTCGAGGTGACCGAACGCGAGGCGCACGTGCCGGCCCCGGCGCCGACATCGGAGTAAAAACACGTGCGCACACTACGCCCGCCGGAGTAAGAATGAATGACTCATGGCTGTCACTAGTCACGTACGCGCCGGGCTCCCCTCTCTTACTATGGAATGCGTGACGTCAAAGACAAGGTCGAGTATGCTCATTCTCTCTCTCTCTCTTTCTCCTCGCGCCAGACAATAACAAATACGCACTATACTACGTGATATAATTTAACGCGTTGAAATATGTACAATCAAATGATTCTAAAATACATATAAAATTCCTTAACTAAAATGATATTATTATTCGATTTAATGCGATATATTTAAAATACATGAAACGCGATTACGAAATGTGTAAAATACTTCAACGAAAGCAATCTTATGACTTACTGTATGACTATTATAATTGCACGATTTATTTATTATATTCGTAAAATATTATATCAATGATGTGTGTGTGTGTGTGTGTGTGTGTGTGTGTGAACAATTATTTGTAAAAGCGATAGAAATTTATATTATAGATACACACATATATTTATAGACGTATAATAATTAAATATGAATTAATAATGAAAAATATGTACAAATTCACTGCCTATACTTATTACATTTATTAAATATGTATAATTCTACATTATTATAGAAAATTGTCACATTATATTAAATAAATATTCTCTCTTTTATCGTAACTATTTAATTATTCACATATATTACGTATGTTTGTTTTTTTTCTATCAGAAAAAGAAAAAGAAAGAGAGAACAGAACAGATATTCTATCACTAAAAATTAATGTATTAAATACAATTTAATAATATTTTAATATTTGTTTATTATAAAAAAGTTTTTTATTAGATGTGCCTGTTTTTATTATAGCTTATACTATTTAATTTATTCGATTAAAATATGAATTTTTATTAATAAAATATTTTACATAAATATCGGCAATGTACTTCACGAGCGGTAATGTATTTTAAAACGCTCGAAAATTCGCTTCTGAATGAACAGGAAAACATATTTCGCAAAGAAGGTATCGTTCTTCCCGCGGATTTTAGCGATACCTTCTTTGCGAAATACATTCTCCTAGCAACTCTGAATAAAAATTTCCGAGCGTACCGCTTGAACTGAATTATTTCACGATCTCTCCTCGCGAAATATTTTCTAATAATTCAGAGAGGAATTTTCTAAAATATTTGACGGCATATTATTATTGTTCGATGTGCATAATAATTAAGCTTTTAGATCAAACGTAGCTGATAGTCTATCACGACCAAAAGAGTTATTAATAAATTTCGATTACGTCTCTCTCAATTAAGAAAATCTGGAATTTTAATGAAATTTTGTGTTATCGTACGTGGTCTTTCAATTTCGTATAATTTACAATTGAATTTTTTCACAATAGATATACATAAATATAATGTAAACGTAATTTTATACAATAATATCTTATACAATCTTAATAAATATATAATGTGTACATAATTAAATTAAATTTTGTTATAAATATAAATTTAATTTTTATCCAGTAATCTTTTTTATAATTGTTTTCTTTTTCTTTTTTTATATATTATATTTTATGATTTATATATAATTTATATTTAATGATTTCTTTTTATTTCTCTGAAAAAATATTACATTATTTTTATATATTTTTTCCCTTAAATTTAAATTTAATTTTAGAGCTTTAATTTTATAGCTTTAGATTTAATTTTAGAGCTTTAATTTTATAGCTTTAGATTTAATTTTATTAAATTTTATTTTCTTTTCCAATATTCTAATAGCCATAGCAGACTAAGTAGACCTCACTCTACTTGCTGGTTACACTAGCAAAAATACATGATAAAGCGATTTGGGGATCCTAATTGGGAATTCGCAGTAAGATTTAGGAAATCACGATTATATATATTTTTTACGCCTTTTCGCCAGTTTACCATTTTGACCACGTATTATATTCTTCCAGCCAGTTGGACCTACCTTTGTTGCTCCTGGCTATAGTTATTTTAACTCGATTTCTACGAGCCAAGAATTGAGGAAGAAAAATAACTTCTTCTACTGCCGGTAATAATTATCACCGGCAAATAAGACGACTTATATTCATTTAGAATCGTATGATATTATAATACAATCGTTTTGTAAATGCGTACCATTAGTCGAAAGTTGCAAAAGATATATAACAAATATAATCATTGTATATACCGAAAAAATTGTACTCTAAATGTAGACCTTATAAGTCTTCTTAATAGATATTCTTAATAAATAAGAATAATTTTTTACCGTGATATATTTTAAAACACCTTATTTATAATGAAATTAAAACTATTGTCTATATTAATATATTATATATATTTAACTTGTCCAAAGTTTAATAAATAGCAAATGTCCATTTGTAAAATTGCTTTTTTTTGTTATTGGGATTTATAATCTCAAATATTAAATATAATGATAAGAAAATATTCTATTCAGTATATATATTCTTACTTGCTAAGAATATCTGAAAGTACTCTTTAGAAGATTTCTCTCTTAAACTAATTGTAAGAAGATCTTCTTAATGTTTATTTTAAAGAAATATATTATTAAGTTAAATGAAATATTCTTAAGCTGAGAATATAATTTTTTCGGTGTCTGTAAAATATATTAGCATGCATATTAATCCCTCTGTCGGCGGGTCATTAAACATTTGTATCTTTAAAATTGTTTTATAAAAATCTAATATATATAATTAAAATAAATATTTTATGTATGTCTTGCATAAAACCGGAATAAATCATATATTTTTATTTTTTTTAATATTTTTCTTTTTCTCTCAATTTTAATATACAAATGGTATATCTATTTTAACAAAAGTTAAAAGAAAAGTAAATGAAAAATGTAATATAAAATTTTCTCTTGGAATACGTACAAAAAGAAATTTTTTTATAATTTAAAATTGACCCAGAGTACGGCATGCATGCATTCCGCCGTTCGAGGGTTAAAGCAACGAATTTATCTACAATCTACATCTTTATCTACAAGTCTATTAATCTACATCTACAAATCTCTACACAAATCCGTTGCTTTAAAATATAATAAAAGCTTTTTATCACTCACCGACACTGATGTACAACAGCGGAGTTGTTGATATTGAATCGTTGTCTGTAACATACAAATATAAAATATAAATTATAACAGCGCTTAAAATAATTAATATTCAAGAATTTATTATTATATATACTCATCAAATTATTATTATGTACTCATTAAATTTTATATTCAATGCGTACAATAATAAGCAGATATATAAATATCGAATAATTATATAATTAAAAAAAAGAACTATTTTTTAAATAAATAGACTTTTATAAGATTTATTTAAAAGTCTTTATCTCTGACTTTCTCTTGTTGAAATCAATCAACTAAATAAACTGAATTAAATCATATACGTGATTTATAATAATTAATCTACAAATAATAATATACAAATTATATTTACCCTGGGGTTGCTCCGCCGATGCAAGATGCCTCTCCTAGGCCTCCTCCTCCTCTCAGATTGTAAGGGACGTCAGGAATTATTGTTTTATACGCGCGATATACTTTTTTTAATTTATTGAAACCGCACAAAAATAAAATCGCGCAATATTTTAAACCGTACAAAAGTAAAAACGCGCGATAGTTTGGACGGCACTCCCGCACTTTTACGCGCGATACTTTGACGGCACTCCCGAATTTCGCAAATCCCATCGAACGATCGAAAATCCCATTTTATCAGGCGCGAGAATCATACTTGGAGTCGACAGGTCGGGCACGATCAAACTCCAACGAAAGAAAGATTAAAATCAGGATAAATGAACGAAAACACGATCACGATCGCGACGAAGTCGAGACAAATGTCAAAAACAATAGCGTTCTATATGTCACTAAGATCGAATGTTATTATTTTATTTCGGAGTCATTTTAGACGTACTTTAACACGTTAAGATTAATCGTAATATTATTACATATTATTCGTATTATTATTACGTATTATCGTCGCGAGAAACTTGTACACGGCGCGCTCGACCTCGAAGTGACCGAACGCGAGACGCACATGCCGGCGCAGACGTCGGAGTAAAAACACGTGCGCACACTACGTCCGCCCAAGTCGAAATGAATGACTCACCGCTGTCACGAGTCCCGTACGCCGTGGTCTCCCCTCTCTTACCACCTCTTACTATGGAATGCGTGACGTCAACACAAGGTCGAGTATGCTCATTTATCCCGCAGGAAGAGCGATACCTTCTTTGCGAAATATGTTTTCCTAATAAATATGGAAAATTTAAAGAATTATTTATAAAACAACAATTTCATTCTAATTATTTAAACACGTTTCCCATTCCTTACATAGGTCGCGTTCGGGGAGACACTATTAGCACTAACAGCATCGTTCACATAAATTTGGAAAAATAAAAAATGTCTTTAAATAATTAGAATGAAATTGTTGTTTTATAAATAATTCTTTAAATTCTTTAAATATGACCACGTACTTTTCTAGCCAGTTGGACCTACCTTTGTTGCTCCTGGCCATATTCATTCTGACTCGATTTTTAGCCAGAGATCAAAAAAGAAAAATAATTTCTTCCTACTGCCGGTTAATTATTATCGCCTGCAAATAAGACGACCTATATTTATTTAGGATCGTACGATATTATAATCGTTTTCTAGACGCGTTGTACGTCATTCAGTCGTTTAAAATCGCAAAAGATAATATAATCATGTATATATCGAAAAAATTATATTCTCGAAATATATACTTTTATAAACTCTCCTTATAGATATATTCTTAATAAACGAGAATATTTTCTTCTTTACATATTAATACTTTTTTGACATATCTTATATACATAAATTAAGTAAAACTATGTGTATATATATATATATATATATTTAACTTGTCAACGTTTTAATAAATAGCCAATGTCAACAATTTATAAAATTGTTTTTTGTAATTATTAAAATTAATGATCTCAAATATTAAATAATATAATGGTAAAGAAATATCCATTTTAGTATACATTCTTACATGTTAAGAATATCTAAAATTACTCTACTCTGTAGAAGATTTCTCTCTTAAACTAATATTAAAAAGATTCTTTTGATATCTATTTTAAAAGAAGATATTATAAGTAAAGTACTCTTAAAATGAGAATATAATTTTTTCGATGCATATAAAATATATTAGCATGTATGTTAGATACCCTTCTGTCGGCAGGTCATTAACATCTGTATCTTTAAAATTGTTTTATAAAACTTATAATACAAAACTTATATTACAAATATATAATTGAAATAAATATTACATATTCTTATTCTTAAAATATTTTTCCTTTTCTTTCAATTTATATGTATAACTTTTCTATGTTAACAAAATTTTCTATTAAAAAAATGAATACAAAATATAAAATTTTTATCTTACATATAATAAAGATACAAAAAAATCATTTTTCTATGATTTAAAATTGACACAGAACTCAATAGAATACGTTATCCTACCGTCCGAGGGTTAAAGCAACGGATTTATCTACAATCTACATCTCTATCTACCAGAATCTCTACATAAATTCGTTGCTTTAAAATATAATAAAAGCTTTTTGTCACTCACCGACACTGATGCGCAACAGCGAAGTTGTTATAGCGATATTGAAGCTATGTTATCTGTAACATACAAAATAAAATCCAAATTATAGCAGCGATTTTAAATAATTAATATTAAAGAATTTATTATTATACTTAATAAATTTATATTCGACGCGTACAATAATAAGCAGATATATATAAATATGGAATAACTTTGTAAATTAAAAAAACTTTTCTTTTTAAATAAAAACTTTTATAAGATTTATACAAAAATCTTTATCTCTGAATTTCTTTTGATTAAATCATTCAACTAAAAGAAACGAATTATTTTGTATAAGGCATTTATTAATTAATATACAAATAATATTTACCCTGGGGTTGCTCCGCCGATGCAGGATGCCTCTCCTAGGCCTCCTCCTCCTCTCAGATTGTAAGGGACGTCAGGAATCGTCAGCGTCAGCGTCGTCCACATAAATTTGGAAAATTTAAAGAATTATTTATAAAACAACAATTTCATTCTAATTATTTAAAGACATTTTTTATTTTTCCAAATTTATGTGAACGATGCTGTTAGTGCTAATAGTGTCTCCCCGAACGCGACCTATGTAAGGAATGGGAAACGTGTTTAAATAATTAGAATGAAATTGTTGTTTTATAAATAATTCTTTAAATTTTCCATATTTATTAGGAAAACATATTTCGCAAAGAAGGTATCGCTCTTCCTGCGGGATAAATGAGCATACTCGACCTTGTGTTGACGTCACGCATTCCATAGTAAGAGGTGGTAAGAGAGGGGAGACCACGGCGTACGGGACTCGTGACAGCGGTGAGTCATTCATTTCGACTTGGGCGGACGTAGTGTGCGCACGTGTTTTTACTCCGACGTCTGCGCCGGCATGTGCGTCTCGCGTTCGGTCACTTCGAGGTCGAGCGCGCCGTGTACAAGTTTCTCGCGACGATAATACGTAATAATAATACGAATAATATGTAATAATATTACGATTAATCTTAACGTGTTAAAGTACGTCTAAAATGACTCCGAAAATAAAATAATAACATTCGATCTTAGTGACATATAGAACGCTATTGTTTTTGACATTTGTCTCGACTTCGTCGCGATCGTGATCGTGTTTTCGTTCATTTATCCTGATTTTAATCTTTCTTTCGTTGGAGTTTGATCGTGCCCGACCTGTCGACTCCAAGTATGATTCTCGCGCCTGATAAAATGGGATTTTCGATCGTTCGATGGGATTTGCGAAATTCGGGAGTGCCGTCAAAGTATCGCGCGTAAAAGTGCGGGAGTGCCGTCCAAACTATCGCGCGTTTTTACTTTTGTACGGTTTAAAATATTGCGCGATTTTATTTTTGTGCGGTTTCAATAAATTAAAAAAAGTATATCGCGCGTATAAAACAATAATTCCTGACGTCCCTTACAATCTGAGAGGAGGAGGAGGCCTAGGAGAGGCATCTTGCATCGGCGGAGCAACCCCAGGGTAAATATAATTTGTATATTATTATTTGTAGATTAATTATTATAAATCACGTATATGATTTAATTCAGTTTATTTAGTTGATTGATTTCAACAAGAGAAAGTCAGAGATAAAGACTTTTAAATAAATCTTATAAAAGTCTATTTATTTAAAAAATAGTTCTTTTTTTTAATTATATAATTATTCGATATTTATATATCTGCTTATTATTGTACGCATTGAATATAAAATTTAATGAGTACATAATAATAATTTGATGAGTATATATAATAATAAATTCTTGAATATTAATTATTTTAAGCGCTGTTATAATTTATATTTTATATTTGTATGTTACAGACAACGATTCAATATCAACAACTCCGCTGTTGTACATCAGTGTCGGTGAGTGATAAAAAGCTTTTATTATATTTTAAAGCAACGGATTTGTGTAGAGATTTGTAGATGTAGATTAATAGACTTGTAGATAAAGATGTAGATTGTAGATAAATTCGTTGCTTTAACCCTCGAACGGCGGAATGCATGCATGCCGTACTCTGGGTCAATTTTAAATTATAAAAAAATTTCTTTTTGTACGTATTCCAAGAGAAAATTTTATATTACATTTTTCATTTACTTTTTTTTTAACTTTTGTTAAAATAGATATACCATTTGTATATTAAAATTGAGAGAAAAAGAAAAATATTAAAAAAAATAAAAATATATGATTTATTCCGGTTTTATGCAAGACATACATAAAATATTTATTTTAATTATATATATTAGATTTTTATAAAACAATTTTAAAGATACAAATGTTTAATGACCCGCCGACAGAGGGATTAATATGCATGCTAATATATTTTACAGACACCGAAAAAATTATATTCTCAGCTTAAGAATATTTCATTTAACTTAATAATATATTTCTTTAAAATAAACATTAAGAAGATCTTCTTACAATTAGTTTAAGAGAGAAATCTTCTAAAGAGTACTTTCAGATATTCTTAGCAAGTAAGAATATATATACTGAATAGAATATTTTCTTATCATTATATTATTTAATATTTGAGATTATGAATCCCAATAACAAAAAAAAGCAATTTTACAAGCGACTTTAAACGACTGAATGACGTACAACGCGTCTAGAAAACGATTATAATATCGTACGATCCTAAACCAATATAGATCGTCTTATTTGCCGGCGACAATAATAATTAACCGGCATTAATAAGAAGAAATTATTTTCTTCTTTGATCTCTGGCTAAAAATCGAATCAGAATGATTATGGCCAGGAGCAACAAAGGTAGGTCCAATTGGCTAGAAAAGTACGGTCAAATACTGGCCGTAAGGCGCGTAACGAAACCACCCCGCGCCCTCGTTACCCGGCCTACACCCGCCGGACAATGGGCAGAGGCGCAGAGTGCCTATTTTTTAATCACATCCAAGCGCTCTACGAGTCTCGAGCAAAGCGGTCCTTTCCGTTCCCGGCCATGTTGTCGGCCACCCGAACGAGCCGACGAAACCGCGTTCCGCGAGAAGCCGCCAACCACGATCCACCCGCGGATTCATACCCGAATCGATACGCGCCGGCATAGATCGATTGGTCGGAGCGTTCTGCCCACCGAAGCGCGCACAACCCCGCGACATTTGTCGATTAATATTGATATCGATCGCACAAAAATATGAGTATATTTTAAAGTAAAATATTACAAAGTTTAGAATTAAATATTACTAATCGCGTACAGCGAAGTATGCCAATTGCATAATCGGCATTAATTAACATTAATTAATAATGTTTATTTTCCCGAAATTAATATATTAAACAACCTGTTCTTAGAATTGTAATTCAAAGCGACAAATAGATGAATTAAATGAGTCAAGTGATGAATAGAATTACAATAATTAAATAAAATAAAATTATATTATAAATATGGATTTATATATCATATATATATAGTTACATAAGAGTCTTTTACAACAATGGTCTGGGTTAATTAATTTTGATAAGTAATTTTCCTTTTTTCTCAAATCACGATTAGTTGTTACAGAAAGTGTCTCGCATCAACTTTTTTATTAATAATACAAGAATTTATGCGATTAAATATTTAGCGGGGACCTTCTTTTAGCTCTAATGCTTTAGCTATATAAATTAAAATGCTTGTCAAGTAAAAATTAAAACTTCTATTTTTTATTTTATCTTTTTTAAAATAATATGTAATGAAATTTTTACGATTATGACAGCGAACACGATATAATTCGGACAATTTTTACTTAAATAAGTAAAAATTAACATTTTTCTTTAATTAAAAAAATTTTGTATATATACATATACATATATATATATATATGATATTTATTTCATTTAATTGAATCTATCGATATCTAATAGTTTATTATTGTATTTGTAGAACAATATAATACTCTAAATTATTAAATTGTTGAAAGAAAATTTTTTTTTCATATAAAATAAGTTTTAATTTGTAAAATGTATAATGTAAAAATAGCGTTTAATAAAAGAAAAAGAATTACAAAAAATCAAGATATTATTGGCAAAATTAGAATATTGACAATATTTACTTAGTTATTTGATATTAAAAGTAAATTATTGTGAAAGTGAATAAGTAATTATAAAATGTATTAATAAATTTTGTGGACGTAGCACGGATCGCAACCAAAACTATGCACATTATGCGTTATCCATTGAGAACATTCGTGGACTTTGGCTATGTAGTTGAATGTCCACGTTTTTATGTCCACAGAGGGCGTGTCGCTTTCAGAGATCACGTAAACCGGGCCGTGGCATCTCTCAGGTCTCGTCTCAGGCTTCTCTCTGGTTTAGATTCCGGTCCCACTCTCTCGCTGTGTTTACGTATATATATTCTTGTCTATCTTACTCGTTACACTCACACATATGTGTATTGTAATGTAAATACACACGTCGAAAGTCAAAGAGTTCGATGTGTAAATGTGTGTGTGGCGTTGGTGTACGTGTCGCATTTATCGCCGGTAGTTAGTCGTTATCACAATTAAATATCAAAACTTTCTAACATAAAACGGAATCCGACATAAAATCCAACAGCGATTATGGTGCAAGTACGCTACACCCGTAATTTATTCCTGCGTGGAATCTGCATTATATATCTGTTCGCATTCCTCAGCTTTTACATACAAATTCCGGGTAGGTATTTATATACATCTTTAAAGTATCCGACGATATCTTGATTGTACAGTTATTTTTTCTCATATTTCCTCGATCGCATGAGATTTTTTCTTTTTTCTCATTATTCGCGAAATATTAATTCAAGGAATGTATATTCTATACTTTCCACGTAAAAGAAAAACAAAGAAACAGTACTGATTTCAATGATGCTTATGTATAATATTTTGGAATATTATAAATAGAATTTTTTATTTATTAATAGTTAATGATTATATTTTATCTTCGCCAGATAATGTATTTTATATTTAGATTATGAATCAAACTATAATTTTAGATCATGTATAAATTTCATTACAAAGTGTATACATAAATCTACTTTTAGAAAAATTGAGAATATTATAATTTTATTAATTATTAATTAATAATATATAAAATAGGATTATATGGCGATAATGGAATCTTACCAGCCAGAACGCAGATAGAACTAAAAACACGTGCAACATTATTTAATAAACTGAAGCAAAAACCAACATTCTTATGGTTTGCACCGTATCTAGGTTTAAATGTAGAATACATGTTGGATGTATTATCTCTCCTTGGAATTATTCTCTCCTTTGCAGGGTATGTATTTATTACATTAAAAAATTACAAGATTAACTGAAAAGATAATTTTCATTATATAGAACATAGTGCAAAATATATAATACAATATAATCTTCAAATTTAATTAAAGTTATAGCTCTTTTATTAAGTTAAAATTATATTTTATTGCAGATTTGTCTCGCAAAGATTTTGCATTGCTCCAATATTTGCAGGACTATGGGCCTTATATTTTTCTTTATATCAGATTGGTCAAACATTTATGTGGTTTCAATGGTAAGTTTTATAATGTTTTAACTATATAATATAGTTTTAACTATCACATAGAATTATCAGGTTCTTATACTGCAAACTTTAATGTTTCTTTCAAAATATATTCTATTGTATTATTTTATTAGTTCATGTACGTAATACTTTACATCTATGTAAGTTTAGGCTTAATTTATATTTTATAGAATAGCATGTTATCTCTCAATATTTATTTTTTAATGAAAAGGATTATATTATTATCAATTCAATAATGAATACTGTTATAAACTTCCAGATAATTAAATTATAAACCTTATATCTATATAAAAATATGTGAAATATTAAGAAATATTAAGAAATATAAGTATATATAAATATATACTTATATTTCTTATAATATAAAGTAAAATATATATTTTATGATATATTTTTATATATAATTATATATAATTTATTTATCTAATTATGAACAATTTGATAATTTGCTTAATATTTAATTTAATATATGTGTTTTTTAATTTTAGGGATATTTTATTATTGGAGACCGGATTTCTATGTATACTTGTAGCACCATTTTGGTATCCTCAGCGTGGAAAATCAAGCACTCCGAGCGATACTGTGACATTCTGGACTGTGCGCTGGTTACTTTTCCGTTTGATGTTTGCTAGTGGAGTAGCAAAACTTACCTCAGAATGTCCACTATGGTGGAAATTAGATGGTAAAATAATTTTCATAAAATCGAATATACAAAAATAATATTGTAGCATTATATATTTATAGAATATTTTGCTGTGTTTTGTAGCTTTAAATGTCCACTTTGAATCTCAATGTATACCTACTCCTCTGGCATGGTACGTACATCACTTGCCAACATGGTTCCTTCGATTAAGTACTGTTGCTACAAATGTTATTGAGCTTGCCATACCGCTCTTATTTTTCTTTCTGAATAGAAAAGTAAGAATAATAGCATTTTATTTACAGGTATGTAAAATCTTGATGACCTATAATAAGCTAGACTGTCTACAGATTTAAAGATCGATTATTCTTATCATTATAATGTTTCCTTTAATATTTCAGGTATTTTTGCAAGTCTGTATAATTGCCACTGGAAACTACAATTTCTTCAATTTCCTAACAATTTGTTTATGTATATCTTTACTGGACGATCAATTTTTCTACAAACGAAAATCTAAGAACGATAAATCTCGTATTATAAATTATCTCTCGACATTAATAAGCATATTGGTTTATGGGGGAGTTATATATGGAACATATATTTATTATAATCTGAGGATAACAGACAATTGGACTATTCAGTCTGATATTGGTATTTTATTTTATTAACAACAATGATTGATAACTATTTAATCTAGCATGCACATTTATATTGATCATAATTGTTCTCTTTTGCAGCATTTACAAAAGAACAATTTGATCATGTTCTGTCTCGTGTAGTATCGTTTTCTATATGCGTCGGTATAGCATCTCTTGGATTAACAGCAGTGGACTCGATAACTAATTCGGCTATGACTACAAAAGGAATGCATAGTAAAGTCACAACAACGATAGTTACAATTTTCTACACTGTAGTAGTATGTTTGATTTTTGCTATAAGCCTTGTAAGTACAACAGATAGATCTGATTTATTTCATATTTCTAATTATTAAATTTTAAATCAAACAAAACATATATATATATATGTATATGTATATATATAATGAATAATGTGCATACATATAAAATATAAAGTAAAAATGTTTGCAGGTACCATATTCTACTTTACATAGTTCTACAATTCTGTCCAAAAATTCGACGATATCCGTTCAATTGAAACAAATGCATGCAAAGGTGGATCATCTTCATTTAGTAAACAGCTATGGATTATTTCGCCGTATGACAGGAGTTGAAGGTAGACCAGAAGTTATAATAGAAGGAAGTGACAGCATTGATGGACCTTGGAAGGAATATGAATTTTTATACAAGCCTGGAAACGTTAACAACTCATTACCATTTGTTGGTAAGATATATATATATATATATATATTTTTATTCGATATGTTTATTTATTTAATATTTGATATAAATGTATTATCTGAATTTGCTATACAAATAAGCTAACTTTTTTGTAGCACCTCATCAACCTCGTCTTGATTGGCAAATGTGGTTCGCTGCATTAAGTTCATATAAACAGAATCCATGGCTATTATCACTCACTTATCGTTTATTGACTGGGCAGTCGGAGGTATTGGCTCTAATAAATACTGTCGAAACTCCATTTCGAGAACCGCCAAAATATATCAGAGCTAATCTTTACTATTATCATTATACACCGTGGAGTCAAACGTAAGTATAGTACAATATTTTGCAAGCTAAATAAACAAATATATATATATATATATATATATATATATATATATAAAATTTAACTTATAGATTAGAGTAACATATATTTTATCAGTAATGTTTTTACATATAGAACAAATACTAATGCTTGGTGGACTAGAGAGAACATGGGGGAATATTTCCCGATATTCAGCCGAGATCATCCGCCGTTTCTCGACTATATTAAAAAAATTAAAGTTATTCAAGACAAGCCGGATTTTAAAATTGCAAACGAACCGCTTAAATTAATCCTGGATAGCTTGAGAGTTTTGGTCGGTAAGATAGAAGCGAGTTTATTTTTATGGGGCGTCTTTACAGCCGGATGTACAGTCATTGTAACAAGTTACAGCAGTTCGGTATCAAAAAAGAAATAATTATTAAACGATAATCCTTACAAAAAACTTGACGTTATGAAACTAAAAAATACCGAGTCTTAACAAAATAGAGCATGCAAGTTGTAAAAAATATATATATATATATGTACTAACTATAAATGAGGATTATGTACTTGCATATAGTGTAACTTAAACACACAAGTACTTTGCATGTAAAATATACATTTGCATTTCTTCTTTCCATCTAATAGATCTCTGTCAGACAATATTAATCATATCGTGTATAATAATGTATCATGTACGTACGATGAGTAATGCGGGTATTCAATAAATTTTTGCTCTAAAATATCTTAACATACAAATATCTTAAAAGAAGAAAAAAGGCTCATTTATTTCTTATAAATTAACATTTTTGACTAATGGACGATATGTTCAAAGTGTATTTTATTATATTTCTTGTTTATGCTTATTTAAAATAATCTTCTTTTATTATTTCATAAGATTAGTTTGTGATTATAAACAATATGTAATACTCGACTCTAAATTATGTAAGTGTTATTATAATATTGCTTATTATTGTTAATTTTACTGGTTTTAAAAATGGTAGTATAATAGCGTTTATAATAAAACGAAAAAGGAATTATGTTTATTAAAACTAAAAAAAAATTTATACTTTGATATATGTACAATATATTTTCTTATTTAGATTATTGCTATCATAATTTTTCTAATGTTTTACAAATTATATTTTTTACTTGACATAAATTACACAGATTGTAAATAAGTTACATAAAACTATATTTTGTTAGTTGCCACTCTTTTATGGCCATTAAAACTTATACATAACTGTAAATTTCATAAAATTTATAGTTATAATTTTATATTCTATAATCGTATAGTAGAAGTGCACACACATATATAAAATATAAACTTCCACTATCACTAATCATCACAGTTATGTAATACAGTATGAATAATTTTCGGAAGATTATATTTGTAATAAATAAAAAAATTAATCTTACATCAGTTTACTTTAATATAAAAACGAAAAAAAAGAGAATATAACATTTGTGTAAAACGTACTTCCTTTAACTGTATCTTTGTATTGATTTAACAATATCAAGAAATATTATTTTGCGATAATTTTATATTTTTTATAAACTACCCTGCAACTGCGTACTACGGGAAGAACTACAGTTTCAACATTGGAATTAAACTGAGAACTGCTATTGGCAAGAACATTATGGTCATCTGTTTCCCCATTCAATTCTACACAGTTGATATGTTCAAATTTCCTCTTTTTCGAAATGGGTTCTTGAGTCTCTTCCTTTTTTGTTGAAAACATAGATTCTGATCCCTGTATTTCCAATATACAGTTTGATAAACCTATGGGAATCTTAAATAATTGCCGCAGACGAGTTTGCAGCAATCGATATTCAGTGCTTTGCGTTAGTATAGAATTTGTCATTGTTTGTTCTTGTTTGTTCTCACTTTTGAAAAAAAATTCAAAACGTTCAGCTTTATTATTTTCATTTTCATATAACAATTTCCAAAGAAGCAGATTTTTGAGACCTAATAAAGTTGCTCGGTTCGGCTTAATTAAATCACTAAATAGTTTTTCTTGATTATCTTCATCATCAGTATATGCAATAGGTAATTTACTTGGGTATTTTCTTTGCTTGTAATTTATAAAATTCATATCTATTCCACAATTATGGTATTCTGCTAAAGTATTCGTTTTATCAAAAAAGAGATTGCATTTTATTAATTTGTACAAGTTTATATGTCGCTCATCACATTCGTGATAATCACTTATTAGAAGTTGACCAAATTTGTCAAATTGAATTTCTTCCTCAATATTAATAAAAGAATGTATGTAGGAAGTTATGGAAAATTCTGTAGGCACATTGATAAGAAATTTTTCATTGACATTTATCAATTCACAATCTATAGACTTATTATTACTTTTTATTTTCTTTGTCCTTATATATCCATCAAATGGTAGTGGAGGTATAAAAAAATTTTCGCTATCTTCTTCAACATGACCAAACATTTGCATTCTGAACTTTTCTATTTGATGTATTCTATTATTTTTTACATTTGTGTATTCTTCTAAAGAAGTCAAAAGTCGTTTCTCCCTTCTATTTAGATGCGTAGAATTCAGAAAACCACTTGAAACATCCAGATCGGTGTTTAATAGAATCAATGTATCATACAATCTTTTAGTATCATTTGCGAGTTGTTCTGAATCATAAGATTTTTGAAAATTGATAGTTTTTAAAAGAGGTATACTAAGAATTTCATACAATCTTAATCGAATATCATCAATGTGTATAACGCGAGATTTTTTGTCTCTATCTCTTCGAAAAAATTTATATGAAATCTGTTTTTCGTCATTGCTAGGTCTAGGTATATCTTCAAAAGGGATATTTTTGCTTAGGTATCTTTGTATCGTGCAAAATCGTTGTCTCACTTGTGTTCTTGATTTGCTGGAAAAATACTTGGCTATTTTGGACCAATCGTTATTATAATTTTCATGTAGGTCAAGCAATCTCTCGTCATCGTCGATTGTCCACATTTTGTCAGTAGTCAGACTTTCCATTACCGTATTGTAACGATCGTAGAGTTGTACAGAAGTTCGATGTGGCATCATGATGTTTGAGATCTTACCAAAGTCCATGCCGTATTTTTCTACCGCGTTCAGGAGAGTTTGTGTTTCCAAATAAGTGAACCTGCCTTTCCTCAAATGCGGCGCTTTCCTGTACGTCCAACGTGAGTAAATTTGTTGTTTAGTTCTATGTCGCATATGATTAGCAACATCGGACCAAGGAATATAATCTTCAATCTTGAGACTTTTTATGATATTCGCGAGACATTTATCTTCCTGCTTGGTCCACGGACGTCCCGAGGATACCACTTTCTTAATGGTATTATACCTGATGAAACATTGATAAGAGCTACGATTTGTTTCTAACAACTGTGCAATGGTGTCCCAATCTTGATAATTACATTGTTTGGCATACTTCAACAGTTTTTTATCCTCTACGTTTGTCCACTCGTCCTTGTTGAAATCAGGATGCAAATAAACATTCCACATGACTTGGCATTCGTGTGGTAAATGTTTATTTTCGAAATCCATTCTAGAAATTTTGTACCAATCGAACTCTTTTTCGCCGACCGCTCCCACCAGCTCTCTAAAATTTCTAGGCAGCGATATTGCAATCTTTTTAGCTTCTTCATTCGATGTCTTTTTATCAGGTTTTTCAATTTCATCATTAAATCCTTTAGACAGTACCGATTCAATAGCTTCATTGTGTATGGCCTTTAAAAGTATTTCCCTGTCTTTTCCTGACCAACGGCTCGGTTTACTAAGAAACGGCAGGATTAACTCACCACGAGATTCTTTCAGTTTGGTGTCGTAATTTTTGGGTGCTCTAAAGTGATTCTTATCCTTAAAATATGGCATGCCAGCATCATTGATTGCATGTCTACTAACAGGACGTATATAAAACCCTTTTTTGGGACTCATTTTTTCATCCAATTCTTTTATCTTCTTTTCACATTTTTCTAGCAAAACGATCAATTGTTTCTTAGCTATCAACAGGCCTGTGATCAATTTTTCATTTATCTCGTAAACATTTAGAAACTCCTTGTCCTCACTGTCATAGATATAGTTAAAATATTCATCATTTTTTTCTAAATCAGAGAGAGCACTGTTAGATTGTGAATTAATACTAGAAACAAATTGTTCTTGCGGTTCGTAGGCAACGTTGCTGGTTGTAGGCAAAGACAAAACTTCAGTCAGAGCCTTAATATCAGCCTGAATATCAGAATCGTCTGATTCACTCATGATGAATGGAGATTTCTTCACACGTCGTTCTTAATGTGTTTTTAATCGTATTTCTGCAGTATACAAAATAAAATGAAATATAATAATTACATTTAATTGAATTCAATAAAGAATGAACTTACGTATCGATAGCATTCGGATGTGCGATTTGTCTTCAAATCCAAACAGCATTGGAAACAGCAAAGAAAGTTATCTCATATAATACAGTAGCACCTAATTAAAATCACACAATGACAATGTGTCAACATCATTGTCAAATAAAATTATGCGACAAATTTTATTCGTGCGTTTAGCATACATTTAATCGGAAATATGTCGTGTGAAATCAGAACTCGTATTTTCTTCTGATTTTTTAATCCATCCTTTTGTGCAATATTTATCCGTTCTGCCTTTTCTCTTGAGTTTTGACATGTAAAATACGTGTCGTTAAAACTGTCGGACAAAGGAACAGATCAAAACACGAAATTGAAAGATATATCTCGCGTATACATAATTGTAGTTTCATAGCAGACGCTGTTATTTTTCTCAGTTACGTATATACTTTATCGCAAAAGAGGTATCATCAAATGGGAAATAGGAAATATATAGTTTGTCATTAAAATAAATAATTGTTAAATTTATTAATTTATGTTACGTCCTTGTAGCTAAATTATTATATACAACTATTATCAATAATACTTGTGGCAATAAATTTATTTATTCTAGTCTCTTCGTAAAGTGAAATTCTTTTCCTATGTTTAATATTAGTTATAACTGTATGTGTGCTTTTCTTGATACAGTATTTAATATATTATATATGATTAGCAAAAATTATAATAAAAAATATAAAAAATTTATGAGTCTTTAGAAATACCTTACAAACACGAACCTGTCAAAAGCAGTCACATATCACATACCATACAATTGGCTATCGATTAGAAAATGTCTGGTCTCAAAAATTTTCCTCTAACCTACAAGACACAGACTAGATAATAAAAAATTTCAATTTTCATGTTATTTTAATATTTTTCAAAATTGTCATATACAATACATGAATATTTATACGTGATACTGAAGATAAATTCATTCGTTCATAACCCCATGTGCACATGCGATGACGGTAGGTGACAGTAGGTACCAATATCAATCCGAGGGTGGCTTTTACCACCGACGAGATTATTAAAGACCGTCAGCCCTGAGTAAATTTTCGTGACGGCTAAGTGGGCGCGGAGGTAATAGAAGATCAATGACATTACCGACCGTTTTGACTGAATTATATATGAGTTTTTAAATCATGCGAATATTTTAACTCATCTAATTGTTGTTTTAATATCAAAAATCTATAGATCTTCTGTATAGCTGTCTCTAAAATAACAAAATAACCGTTTTATTGTGTTTAATCATTATTTTTTTTACCAACAGTACAAAGATTTTCTTATCTACAGCAAGAAAATCTTTGCATATTACATTTGTCGTACGACAAATTTTTCGAGCGTGTTGATTGGCTGCAGGATAGAAAAGTTCTCGGATCTCTAGAAATATCGGCCTAAAACTATAATATCTCGTCGGTGCTTTTACAAACGCAGCAGGAGTGCGTTCGAAAATTCTACTCCAAAAGAAATCTTTGCTCCTTTTGCTCCGATTGGCCAATTCAATATTCTACTCTAGCCCAGTGTATGTAGGATTTTCTAACGCGCCCCTACGTCGGTCTAGAGTATAGCAATCAAGAATCAAGCAGTGCGGAGAGGTTGGGTTCTCCCAGTCTGCGATCGTGTGCGGTGTTTGTATAATAGGTTACGCTACGCAAAATGACATTTGTCGCTTGTAAATATCGCTCATGCCGGAATGTACAGTGAACGGTTGAGTCGCCCGCTGTCGTAGCCGTCTCTCGCCGCGTCGAGATCAGGGGACGAGCGAACTCTACAACGAGTCTCCGTCGAGGCCACTCGACGCGCCGACCGACCGACGGACCGATCAACCGACCGACCAACCAACCAACCAACTAACCAACCAACCAACCAACCAACCGATCAACCGACCGACCCCGTGAACGAGCGAGCGCGACAGTGAGGTTATGACGTGCGAATCAAGCTGAGGTCGATCGTGCGTGTTGTGCTCGTCGTGCGCAGCCGATGTTTATTGTCGCACCCTCTTCTCGGCGTAGCAAAGGTAAACCGCGCGCGGGCCGCGGGCCGCGGATCCGGCGTGGCGTGGCGCCGCGTGCGTGCGTGCATGCGTACGTTCCCGACGCATCGCGCCGCGACGCCGTCGCCGCCACCACCACCACGGCACGCTCTCGCGAGCTGACAAGACCCTAACCTCTCTTTTCCCCGTTCGCTCGATTGCGCTCTCCGCTCTCGCAGTTTGTTTTCGCCTGCCACGGCACGCTACCGGGGAACCTTCTCCCTCTCCCCTCCCTCGATAATTTTCTCTCCGCCGTGTTCCTTACCCTGCGTGAGAGTTTTCCGATCGCGACGACAATCTCGCATGTTTATTCATTTTTCGAATGTTATGCGTATCCCCCGCGTCAGTCATTAAGATGACAGGTATCAATTGATCTCGGCGAACACGGCAGGATTCCTCGAATTTTCCGAAAATCCGCATGAAAAATGGATTCTATGACTGTCACGATGACATAAATGTGTATTGATAGTAGAATTGTGTGAGTTGCCTCTCGGTAGTTGTCATTAATGCTCTCGGAGAAGCAATAAAGCAGAATTCAAACTTTTTGATCTCTTTTAGTTTCTTGATGTTTTTATGGTGTTTATAGAGAAATTTGTTAATAAAACACCCAGCATATATTATGTGTATTGTTTAAGAGTCATTACATAGAATGCACTGTGATGGTAAGTTGACTTGTAAAAACATGTGGATTTGTTTTGTGATTCTCTGATGATATAGAGACCTACATTCAGTTTTTTTTAGCTCTTGCCATTATTCTTATCATTTATATTTTAAGTTGCAATGTATTTAAAAAGTTTATTGATTTAATTCGAATTGTTTAATAATATTGCAAGAGATATGTTTATTATATGACATGCTATGCGTGCACATAAATTTCAAATACATATATGTGCAAGTAGACCACTTTATACTTTGTAAATTTGTAATAGTTCCAAAATGTTATTTATAAATGAAAGATAGATATTATTAAGTAGATAAATATATACGAGATATATTTACAAACACAAAGCAGATTTGCAAATTACAGTTAAAAAGTTTGTTTAGTGATGAGTGATTAAGGAAAAATATGCACATTTTACACACACACACATTTATATAAAACTATAAAGCTGTTATACAGTTTTAGATACATTTTATTTTTTCTCTTTTTTTTTAATATGTGTCTAATCATTTTAAATATAAAAAATAGAGAGAGAGAGAGAAGCTATAAAACACAAAATTGATTTTATATTACTTGAAGCCTATATAGAACATTTATATATTAAAGTAATGCATACCTTTTTTCAATTTTTATTACTTGATATAATTATAATCATAATTATATTTAAATGTTATATTTGATATAATAAATTTCTATTAAAGTACAATTGTATAATTTTTATTTTTTTCTAGAAGATTAATACTAGAATTAACTAAAGATTAACAACAGAATAGAATATATATAATCAACTAGATTACAGTTTATTATTTAAAAACTAGATAGTAGAAATTTAATGAAAAACTTTGTTACTAAGATTATTTGTAATCAATTTTTTTTGTCTCAAAACATTAGTCATTGACATATTAAAAGTTTTTTTATTATTTAATGTATAAATGTATTTATGAACTATTAAGGCAAATATTAATTGTTTTCCTATATCTCTTTATGATTGCAAATGTTATCTGTAGTTTGTTATTTATAATCATATCAATTATATTATATGTTATTTATAATCATATATATCAATTATAATTTATATGAATAAATACATTAAGTGTGGGATATATTTCAGAATATGAACGATTATTACCGCCTCAGATATGACATTAAGTGGCGCCAGTAATCAGAAATTACAATGATTGGTGCAGCCTGTAATTTGGAAGATGCGTGTCAGCGGGCTCAGGTGTGTAACAAAGTTTTTGAATTGCAGTCCATTGATATAGCGATGAATTTATCATTTAACATTGTTTATATTTAATAAATGATTATATGTTACAACATTTATATAGGATATGATTAATCAAGTATCCAGATGTTGGAAGAATGCACTAGGTCCGGATTCTTTGGCCTTAATATCGAATAAATCGTTGCTCTCTCAAAAAAAAGAACAGAGTCACTCCAGACATAGTATCCAATCTAAACTCACTAGACTCTATTTTGAAGAACTCTCCAGGGCTCATGCAACCCCAGATTCAGTTTTGGTATGTCCACTTTTTAAACAAATCTTTCCTTTATTAATTCTTAATTTTTTTAATAAAAAAGAAATATAAACATGATATTACGCTCGTATTTTTGTACGCAAACACAACATAGCAGTACATGTGTTGTATTAATGTTATATTGTGTAAATGTTATGCAGTACAATCTTGAGAATGAGTGTGATCTTTTGGGGCGGTTAGTGCAACGAGAAGGTTTACATACATTAATTGTTAATCTCTATGCTGGTAATAAAGGATACTCATTAGCTGTAAGAAATAGGTGAGCATATTATTAATTATCTTTCTGAAAATCTGAAATGCCGAACAGTTAATATTCTTTTTTAATTAGTACTGATAATATTACCACAAATGTGTAAATTATGAAAAAAAAACTTTACAATCTTTTTACGATCTATATTATAAACTATAAATATTTATAACTTTTGAATCTCTGGCTTCTTTTATGTTGCTGTTTATATGTCGCACTATTTTATGTATTGTTAGTGTTAATATATTAAAAATTTTAATTTGACTAAATTTAAGACATTTAATTAACATATTGATATCAGAAAATACTTTACACTCACATACTTATAATTAATCTATTAAATAAAAATTATTTCCTTAGATTTTTATAATTGACATTAATACAGAGATTTTCTTCCTTGTAATATAGTGATAAGGGAAATCAGTATGATAAAAATTCATTACTAGCTGAGACACAACTCATGGGTTACGAACAGGGTGAACTACTTTCGTGCATTGATAATGGCCAACTGCCGGCTATGTTAGCCGAACAACTAGAATCCAATTATTCACATTTATTTTACGACGGCTGCATAATTGCTGAAGTCCGAGATTATCGAAAGTCATATTCTCACAACAACAAAGCCGAAGTGCATCATGTACTTCTTAAACCTACAACACAGGTAAGATTTGGTCATTAAATATAGCTAATAAAGATAATAAAATTTTATATTAAATAAAAAAAAGTCGTAGATTGTGAGCACATTTTCTTAGAAAAAGAGGATAATTAGGCTAAGAGGTACTTATCAAGCACTAGTATTTTTGCAATACATTATTTACCATTTTCAATAAATGTAAAGTTTGCTTGTACTTGAACTGAAGTAAACATTCTGGTCTGAATATTTCAAACTTTAAAAATAACAATATAAGAAGATTCTTGATCATATATAAAAAATAATATACAAGATGATTTATTTTAATCGCCCTAGATAAATATTTAAAAAGATACAGAAACATTTTTCAGATAAAAATTGTTTAGCTTGAAGGAAGAAAAAAGATATAAGTTCGACCTTGGATATAGGCCAAGGAAGGTCAACTTTTTTTTAATAGAATTACCCTAAGTTTTTTATATAACTTGATTTCTCACAATATTGTACGTAAAAAATTATAAGGGTATGATAGCTAAAAAATTAATAGTTGACGAGATGTTTTATATTTTAATTTTACATAATTTTATATAAACTGAATTATCTCATAAAATATTTATTTTTTAATCATCTTACTTTGATACTTTTATGCATAGAATAATGAGAGGAATCAATTGATGTAAAGAAAACATAGTTGTTTTTAAGAAAAAGTATAAATTTGTAACGAGTAGTACATATTTTTTTCTTTAAGACAACTACATGTTTTCTTCACATTAATCGATTCCTCATTATGTTCCATAGATATTTATCTGAGGCGATTAAAACGAATCACCCTATAATTTCTGTGTGTGCAGTGTGATTCTTTCTACAATTTATATGGATTGAAATTATTTATATTAAACATGATTTAAGTTAAATTTCGAACATTCCTATTTATATATGCAGAGTGTACTTTCGGATGTGTCAACGCTTACGAATGACGGAGATTGGAGCCATGAGGAGCGATTAATGTTGGAATCACATCTGGTGGCAGCTACCCAAGGACCTCTATGCTTAGATCCAAATCCTATTCCTACCTTAGCTAGTACAAGAATTAAACAGTCTAAACCATTACTTACTGATCATCAACTCATGCGACAAGCCAAAAAATTTTCTCAGGTAATACTTTAGTCTGAAATTTATTTATATTTTAATATAAATTAATATTTAAGAAATTAATGTAATTATGAAGATCTAGAAATATATTATACAAAAATATTTAAATAATATATAATGAAATTATCGTTTATATGTACTGCTTGCTATGCATCATTATGCTATACATTTAATTTGCATGAAGCAGTGGTAAACATTATATTGCTTGATATCAGGTCACAGTCAATCGAAAAAGAAAATTGGAACAGTTGGCTCAGCAAGAAGGACAAACAATACACGACATAATGCAGAAATTCCGTTCAAAAAGAAGAGGATTAGCGACAAACACTGCCTGTCCACCGCCTTTTCTCACAAGCCCTCCTCTGCTTCCACCAACTTCAGATATTGAAGTTTTAAGGTTTTTATGACAAAGCATGTCTTTTCTTTTTGTATTATTTGTAGCTTATAATTTTTCCTTTACTCTTTCTTTACAATTTTACTGTAAAATAATCACAAAATTAATTAGCAATGAAATTTGATTAGATATGCAAAAGCATACGAACGGCCAAAAGAAACAATAGACTGTACGCCACAAGTTATAGAAGAGTATATATTAGAACCTGCAGAAAGTAAAGATTATATAAAGCTCTCGATCCTTCAAAGACCCGCTACTTCCGAGTACCTTGGAGAACTTTATATGGATAAAAATGGAAAGAAGAATGGTTCTTCTTGTCGGTACGTGCATTTTATGTTAATGTGTATAAATTTCTCTTTATAGATATTTTTTTGTGCAAAATACAATTACTTGTTAACAAACAATGTTAACAAATTGAATTTATTTTCTAGGTTTACATTAGGTACCAGAGCCGTGGCTAATCATTACTATCAGCAGTTTAAAGAAATATTCACGGAAGAGGGTAGGAAGAATGTGAGAATAAAACATATTATACCAGGACAGATTGCATGTACACCTGGCATGCAGCGAGCACATCAGCAGGTATAGGCCATATTCTTTTCCACTTAATATTTTTTAAGTAATTATTTTATTTTATATATTTCTTTATTTTTTTTTTTTTTTTTCTTCAGGTGCAGCAAGCGAAATTAACGGCTCGACAATTGCAACAAATTCAATCACAACAGATAGCACAGCAGGTTTGTAAACTATAAGTTTAATATCATGCAGAATGAATAATAAGGAACAAAATAAAAGTTTAATTATTAAAAAATAAAATTTATTTAAATATTTTTCTTGATAATATAAAAAATAGAAAATATATATATCGCAAACTCTTATTAAATAATGTCTTGTCTTACAATCGTGTAAAAATTTCCAGCAAATCCGTACGCCGTTTCAGATGTTGTCACGAGCTCAAGGGCAATTAAATACTTTAACTGGTCAAGTAGCCTCGATGAAAGCAATGACGGAAGCCACCACTTCCGCACAAAATAGTCTATCGTGCGTGGACTCTGCGAACATACCACAAGTTATTCCGCAGAACGATGCTACTATGTTGAGCTCAGGGCAGTCTTTGGCTAATGGTGGCCCTAATGCGTCAACCTCCGTGCAAATTGATAATCCTGCGATGGCAGTAGCGGACAACACTTGCAACGGTTCTGGTATTCTGGTCTTTCAACAGAAGTCGAGTGGTACTATTAATAATGCAACTAATGTTCCAGTCTTGGTGAGTTTTTACTAATTTTGTATTTTATGATACACAGACATTGAATTTGAATCCACATAGTAATGCGAAAGATACAAATAAGTGATAATGCACAATAACTAATTAAACTTAAAAGGATTAATGAGAATTTTCATTCTTTTTGTAATCTTTTTATCCTTTATATATCTTTTTCATAAATTGTTTATTTAAAATTTGCAGCAAGCGCAATTGCAAGCAGGAACGCAGAACTGTATAGGTGAAACTGCCAATCAAAATCAAAATGAGCCATCGTTCAAGAAGAATTCGACTAATCCGGCAATAAGTGCTCTTGTCACTTCCCTCATGAATTCCGCGCATCAGTTCCAACAACAAGCCGCAGGTTTGCTCTTACATTACAGTCAAAAATTTTTTTCACATTTTTTCTTCGTGTAATTTATACACAATGCTTGTACGGAATCGTAATTCGACATTGCATTTTATGTATCTTGCAGCCAATGCTGCAGCTGCAGCTATGAACAACAATGCACAAGCTTCAAACAAGTCGAGCAACGCCGCAATTCTTAGTTTATTAAATAGCACTCCTGCGAATTTGGCTCAACAGAAAGTTCAACCGCGAAAGATTTCTCTCAATGCTTCCATCCCATCCAGAGTTTTTAGTCATGGCAACGTTATCAACGTACCAAGCACTACGGGTCAAGTATGTAATTAGTAATGTATTTATTAATCATTTATTATCTTGCTATATGTATTCAATTTATATTTTGTATGTAGCCACACACACACACATACACACAGTTCCAACGGATATGTATGATATTATAATCAAGCATAATTAATAATCATTTTATTAATTTTTTATATTAATTGGTGTTACTAATTAGTTAATTATTTGATAATTTGATATAAAATGTGTATTTAAATATATATTTGTGTCACTTACATTTAATCAACATTTCAGGTACGCGTGAGTTTAAATTCTGCTTTGACTGGACAACTAGGATGCAAACAACAACCAATGAAAACGACCACTGTGAGACTCGCCCGAGTGCAGGATCCCACATCTACTCTTGGCTTATCAATGCCTGGACTTTCGGCTATGCTTGCTGGTCAGTAAACAATATCTATAAATGCTCTATCTTTATAACAATAAAAAGCATAATAGGTTTTTTATTTTTTTTTTTTTTTTTAATTTAATTAATTTGTTACCGATTAACAAACTTGTAAACATTGGTCGCATTAATTATACATAATACTAAGACTTCACAATATTTCGAACATTTATTAAATAAAAATTCGATAGTACTCTATTATAAATTAATATTTTTTAGTTTCATTAATATACACGATTTGTTCGAATAGGCACGCCATCGGCGGACAATCCTATACCCGGGATGAATTCGGCTTCGTCACTGCTCGAGAGACTCACTGCTTCTTCCAGTCAGAGCAGCCAACCAGCGAGTCCGATGACCAGTCCATCGCCAACTAATGTGAATCTACAAGGCGTGAACCTCACTAGTCTGCCGAATTCTATCAACGGCCTGCAAAACGTTCAGGTTAGGAATGACTAGTCAATTATTTTATACAAGTCGATGTATAGTGAAAATATACTATCTGCATTATTGGTATTTTGATAGGTATCGTTTTCGGGTTTATCACAACCCATTACGATGTCATTTACGATGTCTCCAAGTTCTGCGGGCACTGTTACACCCGTCATTGTCTCCCTGCCTATATCGTCCGCCACAAATACTTGCACGACAGTCTCAAGTGTTAGTATCGATTTATATAGATAATTTTTTCATTATAAGACGATTTTGTGGACTAACGATAATGAATGGAATATTTTGTACACATACACACGTAGAGAGTAAGTTTTCATTCTGTATGAAGTATTTTAATACTAACTAGATATTTATTGAATGCATATGTTTATTGTATACCAGAAGGATTATTATTATAATATACAAAACAGATAGTAACATATCTAAATAACCTATAAGTAACGTTGGAACATTATATACTATTTCAGATGGTGGCTGCAACTGTTGTTACGACAGCTATCGCTGGGAGTACACCAACAGTAGTGATCGCCAATCCTGCCAATCCTGCACATTTGTCTTTACCGATTGGTAATATATATCCTTTATACATATTGCTAATTGAACTTGTTCCATATCGGCATTCATTCTTTTGTATATATTTTTTTGTTAAATATCTATATATTAAAACTTTGCCTCTTCTCTCTATCTCTTTGTCTATCTCTCTCTTATTTTTTAATACAATATAGAAAAATTTGTAAAAAAACTTTAACTTAAAAATTTAAGATATCTTTAGATGTCTTTATACATAAAGTGAGATTTAAATATCTTTAAGATACATATAAAGTTTAAGATACAGATAAAGTTTTAAAAACATAGATGCCTTCAAGGATTATATTTTATATATATATACAATATCTTACATATATATGATTATCTAATATTTATCATCATATGCATTTCAGCCCAAATAATACCATCTGTAAAAGGATTGTCACAGCAAAATATAAGGAGTAATAATGCAGTAACTCTTGCACAGGTATTAATCTAACAAATGTTAAAACAGCTACAGTTTTTTATACATATTACATTATTACAATAACAAAATGCGCACACTACATTGTACAGTATAATAAAACATAAAATTATAACTATATATATATATGTGTGTGTGTGCGCGCGCGCGCGCGCGCGTGTGTATTGTGCACAACTATACAAGAAATTTGTTTTGAAGTTTTTATAATAATGAATGTTATATATTATTAGGGAGGACAAGCAATCCAGCTCATTGGATCTCAAAGGCCGCGATTTAATCATATGACTCGTCAAGTACAATCGAATCAAGTTAAATCAGCTGTACTATCGAATCAGCTGATGACAGTTGCCAAAACAGTAACAGCGAGTCAGTTAATATTGTCTGGTAACAAACAAGTATTAACTCCTATAATGGGTAAGTCTGCAATCTAGAATTTTACGAAAGCAGGTTGCGATCAAACTTTTTTTCTGTGTATAAAAAAAAACGTATTTTGCGTTTATTAATTAGAATGATATTTATATATAAATTTTGTATATATATATATATATATACAGCTGCAACGAAACCTGTGCTTATGGCGTCACAAACGACACCTTCTTCCCAAGTAGTACCTGTTAATAAACAAACTCTGTTGACAAAATCCTTGCATGCCAGAGCTTCTACTGGCCAGTGCAGCCAGCAAACGCAAAGTCTCGGGGTGACTGCTCTATCGCAACAACAAGTACGTACGAATTATATATTAAGAGATTGGCTCTAAATAGTTCTTTTACAGTAAAATAATATTTTTATATTATTGTTAAATTATTTCTTAATATATTATAGAATATAAAAATAATAGTAAATATAAAAATAATAATCCATAAAAATTTATATAAAACAATATTTAGAATTAATTTATATAATAAACACTTCCATAAGCACATATATATATTTACTTAAAGGGTTCAGCTATATCACTGCATAAAAGGTAAGGAACATTTATTCTGATTTTATAGCTTCAGCAATTACAACAATGTCTAGCTGCGCAGCATAAAGTTGCCGTCGCGACGGGAAGTTCTCAAAGTAGGACTCAAATTGAAGCTCAGAGAAATTCCACGTCTGCCCCCGGGGAAGATCCCGCCTGAACATGTTCAAATAAATGCTAATGTTATAATCATGTTACGTCGAAATAATTGGAGCCCGCCTAGAAGAAATGTAATTAGGCATTTATTATATATTACATTAAGATCGAATTTGAGATTATAAATATTCGCGTGTGAAATTGTATAATGAATTGTGTTTCTCTTGAATTATGTCCATTTTTACTAGCAAGTGATTTTACTCGCGAATGATTTGCGTTTGCCAACAGAGAGAATATATAAAATATTTTACCAGATCAGTATCGTAATGCTATTACGCCAATGTGTGCAATAAAATTGTTTCTGTCAATCCCGCCTTAAACGTTACTTTAGGAAGGTTTCAATTATTGTACATATGACTTATACATACAATACGATTCGTTTTATATTAAAAATGTAATAAATATCTCAGTTTTTTATTGATTTATATCCCTTTTCGTGCATTAAAATCTTTCAATTGATTGTCATATCCTTAATCTTATGCGAATAAAGGAAGAAAATATATCATTTGATAAGAGTGACTTCGACACTCTAATATTTGATTTAATTATGTACGTAATAAATTTCGTTAACTATATTTTAACAAATTTATTTAAAAATTTTTTTCAAAAATAGTATTATTTCACGAATTTCACCTGTTTATATATTTCAAGTACAATTATAATTAATAATTATGTATTTAATAAGTTATAATTATTATTTTGTATTATAAATTCCATTCCATCATAATAATGTGTTCAAATATTTTTAGGTACCAAAGTTATATTCAAATATATCGGTTCATTCATCACATATCATTTTAATAAATTTCTACGATGCAAAAATTTTAGTACATCGTCGCATCCTTGTCTACATATATTTGAGAGAATCTGCAATTTAAAAAAAATGTAAAATTAAATTTGTTGCATATTTCAGACACTTTTACATCGTATCAATTAAAGGTATTACTAATTGTGAGATTTTTTGTTTTACCTCTGTTTTAGGCGGAAAGAATACCTGCACGAATCTATATAAATTTTGCTTAGAAAGTTCTACGCTCATATTACAGACATTGAGCTGCAAAATACAGATAAGACACTAATTATACAGAGCGATAATTAAAATCATCTAGCTAACTCAATTGAGTTAATTCAACAGACACATATGTTCGTTAATTTATTAATTGCGTGTATCATTGTTATTATTTTAAACTTTTTTAAGAAAACAAAAATACGCTGTTTTTATACGCACAAAAGACGAGTACATACGTTATAAAGATGATGCAAGGGGTCTCTAGGACAAATATCACTCTCTCCGCAAAATGGACATATAGTAATAGTATTTTCATCGAACGTAGGAAGATTGTCACTGAAACCACCGTCCATGTACCTTATGCCATGAAATCGTGGTGGCAGCAAACCGGAAAACAATGGCACAAACGAAGTGGCTAGTAGAGCCTGATATAAAAAAAGAAATATTAGTATATAAAATAATGCGAACATTTTTTATATAAACTTTTTGAAAGAAAAGATTTTTATAACTTGTACAAAAAGAATTGACTTGCAAACATGATAAGATTTCTCTCAAGAATAATAAGAATTATTCATGTTATTATTACTAGTAACATTTCGTTTTAATTTTAACATTAAAAATGACATTTAATTTAATATATATCAATTTTGATTACAGAGCAATGAAAATTATAAGTAATACAAAACTAAATTTTCTTACTTGTAATAAGTCTTCTCTTGAATCGAATTGCGAGATAATCACGTTCTTCATATCATACATTCTAGTTAAAGAGATATGCAGTTTGCCATTTACACGGATGTGAGCATCTTCGGGTAAAATCTACAATGACAACCATTGCATTCATTTTGCATTATGGTAATGAGAACTCATGAAAGATTTCCATAATTTGATTTAAATAGTTTTATCAATACTCTGACAATGAGAATAATTTAGAACTGAGTTTGCTTTTAATTTTTATTTCTTTGGAGTATAATATCTGCTTTTTTAAAATAAAAATAGCAAAATTATCAAAAGATGGATGTTCAAAATAATAGCCACATCTAGAAAAATTTATTTTCATAATTCTGACTCGAAAATTCTGCTTCACATAACAGTATACAATTATTATTACCTCCAGATTGAAATAAAAAAAAGTGGCGTATATATAGAGAAAGAAACAGCCAGTGAAAAATAACAAATAGGAAAGAGAGCTACTAGATGTAGTAAAATTAACATGCACACTGTAAAATTAACAAACAGCTGATATTCCAGTAAACGCTAGATATTCCTGAAATATTCTATTCATATTCCAAAAGTTCTGTATATCCTGGAATAGTAGAAAAATGTTCATAGAACGTTCAAATAATTGTGAAATATTCAGAATATTCTATGAACATTATTACTTGTATGTTTAATAAGGAACATTCAATGTAAATTTGTATATATGTATGGAATATAAAAAATTAAATACAGTAGAATAAAATAATAAACAACTAATAAAAAAAAATACTGTTATACGAAGCAGAATTTTCGAGTCAGAATTATGAAAATAAATTTTTCTAGATGTGGCTATTATTTTGAACATCCATCTTTTGATAATTTTGCTATTTTTATTTTAAAAAAGCAGATATTATACTCGAAAGAAATAAAAATTAAAAGCAAACTCAGTTCTAAATTATTCTCATTGTCAGAGTATACAAAATAATAAAAAATTAGAACATTTTGTGCTTATTTGAATATTCTCTGTACATTCTTTAAATTCCAGAATGTTTTGGAATAATCTTGAGATGTTCATTTTGGATTTTAGGAACATTTTATAAATATTTCAGGCATATCTAGCGTTTACTGGGATTTTTAATTTGTCAATAAGTAACATACAATAAATGAGTTATTTTAACTTAAAATTTAGAATGAATTTTCTGGGACATGTAAAAAATGTTAAAATTAACATTTTAGTTTTTACTGTGTATATTACTATTTTTTATTCTACTAACCTTCTGCAGGTTCTCGAACAGCATGTGTTGTATATTGAAATATGGACTAAACGGTCCAAGTGTATGTTTTCGCGCTACATGTGCTACATATAATATACCGTTTATAGTTTCTTCTAAAACAAGAAAGAAGAAAATAGAATAATCATGTGTGCAATTTATTTAAAGGAGAATTGAAATTGTTAGGATATTCACACGAGTCATTATGATACTTTTGCCAAATAGTACTTAATTATGTGAATAATATATATTTCTTTAAGTAAAAGCTGTTTACAATTTGACATATCAATTTAAATAAAGAATTTATATCATTTTACAAAATTATATAAATTAATATTGTGTTATTGAAATATAATTCATGTGTATAATTTATGTATATGCTCAATAAATGCTAGATATTCCTAAAATATTTATAAAATGTTCCTAAAATGCAAAATTAACATCCCAAGAATATTCCAAAACATTCCGGGATATTTAAAGAATGTACAGAGAATATTCAAATAAGCACAAAATGTTCTGATTTTTTACCATTTTGTATACTGTTTTATTATATTTTTTATTTTATTTTTTATGTTCTATACATATATCAAAATTTACACTAAATGTTCCTTATTACATATAACGTTCGAAGAATATTCTGAATATTTCACAATTATTTGGACGTTCTATGAACTTTTCTTTTACTATTCCAGGATATACAGAACTTTTGGAATACGAATGGAATATTTCAGGAATATCTAGCGTTTACTGGGTACATTAATATAATATCTATTTATAAAATGACCTATTAATTAAATATTTTAAACGCATGTATTCAATTTAATTTATCAATATCTAACAGGTATTAATTTAAACAATTTATTTTATATAGATGCAAAAATTACATGAATATACTGATGTTTTTATATATTTTTGCATCACATTTTTCTACTTAAGATAAAAGACATTTATATTAGAAAATAAAAATGCGCAAATTCAAATGCAAATTCCTGCACAGTATATTCAAAAATGATCATAAAATAGTTTTCTTTTTTTTAAAAGTATAGTGTGTAAAAATGATCATATACTATATGTATGTATATAATGATATGGTATATGAAAATAATTACTGTATATAATAAATGAAGCATATTAATGGCTCAGTAATTTTTTAAATGATAATTTTACGATTAAAGATAAACCTCGGTCAAAGATCTAATGTAAATTTGTCGTTAAGAAAGTATTATAAAAAAAGGAAAAGAGATATGATATCAAAGTATAAGTAATGGACACACATTCGATTTAACTAATTCTATCGGTAAATTAAAAAGGGAAAAATCATGAATCTAAAGTTCTGAAATTTTGACTCCAAATTTTTCTCACTGAAGTATTGAAAATAAAAAAAGCAAAGTTTTATATCCACACTTCTATATAATTAGTTATTAAAAAATTAAATAAAAAAAGGCAACAAATAATTAATGAAGGCAACACGATAATAATCAAATAAAATAAAGGCCAACAACGAGTGCACCTTAATCAGCGATAAGCTTCTTTCATTTAGTTATTAAAAAAATACATGAAGAAAATAAAAATTTTAATAATTTATAGTATAAACGCAAATCGTAATATTGACATTTTTACATATTTTTATATAATCACATTTTTTAAGATAGACATTTTATTGGAAAATAAAAACACGCAAATTCAAATGCAAATTTCTGCAGTGTTTCCAAAAATAATCATAAAATAGTTTTCTTTTTTTTTAAGCGTATGAAATGATCATGTATACCTATATGTATACGACTTCTCTAAAATTGGCAAAAGCAGGGACTCACCGAGGGGCATATCGCAAAGTAAACAACATGCAGCCATAGCACCTGCGGACGCGCCACTTATTTTATCCAGCGATAAATGCGACGCATACTTTTTCAAACCGATTGCCACACCGATGTGATAGATGCCGAGGAAACCGCAACCAGCGAATGATAGATTCATACCGCTCTATCGTTTTGTCTTAATAATGCTTGGCAATACTGTCTCTCGTGTGTCTAGTCTTTCTTTTATTTCGATTCTTTTTATATCTTTGCGAAGAATCAGGCAGCAGATTTTACGTTACACATTAAAAATCATTTGTATAAACGAAATCCATAAATGGGAACGAACCGCGGGAAATATTATCAAACTGTCACTCAGAGCTGTCACTTCCACGTGTCTGTTTTGTGAAGCACGCACGAAAAGAGTGCGTTTTCGAAAAGTGTCTTCAATTTCTCTTCCGTTCTTTGGTACCGATCTGCTCGAATAAGTTACATACATTACTTGATGCGAATGCAACATGTGATACACATATGTGATGCACGACGATCGATCATGTGCTGCCAACACGCGAGAGCAATGTTCATCAGTCATTCGCAATAAAATTCCGGATGACCTTTAAAGAAGGGGAAGTCGTATTGTTCGTCGTATTTAAAAAAGATAAACGAACTTTCACATCAATATTATAACATTCTATTCTTTCACGTATAAGATAGTTTATTCTGTTAACTGAATTTCCACTTCAATAATATCTTACTTTTCACGAAGCTTTTTTAATATTTTGTATATAACTTTTACGTACGAATCAATTTGTTTTATGTAAAATGAATAAAAAATGTTCACGCTTTGATCCTCATCTTTTCTCATCACGCCACAATTATCTCATAATTGATCAGTCTATCCTTAATTCACTTCGTAAAAACTGATTAGATCAATATCGATATCTTATTTTACATAATTATATACAGTGAAGACCTATATGCATTTCCATTTTTTCAAACTTTCAGAAGGCCTTATTATTTCTGGGTATTATTTGTACATTTTGACTTATTCGCGTGTGTTATTATATAGACTTATAAAATTTTATTAATAATTATAAATTATAAAAATGTTAAATATATAATACATAATATTAAATAATATAATTTTTTTTAGTATTTTTTATATTATATCATAGTAGATAATAAATACGTAAATGTAAAATTATAACAGCAGGTAAATTACTTTATATATTCTTTTAATATAATAATTATCAATTATATCTAAATATTTCAAACTTTTTTAAAGTAAAATATAAAAAATTTTTTTCAAAATAAATATTATCCAGAATAAATATCAAAATATTACTTCACGAAAACCCAACTTATATATTTCAAGTAAAATTATAATTAAAAAATTAGAATTATTATTTCGTACCATAAATGTCATTATCGGTTGCAATAATGTGCTCAGATATCTTTGTATCAAAGTTATATACCTACAAGTATATCAGTTTATTCTAACAAATTTCTACGACGCAAAAATTGTAATGCATCATCATATCCTTGCTTACATACACTTAAGAGAATCTGCAATTTAAAAAAAATGTAAAATTTGTTGCATATAGTTCTGACATTTTTACATCGTATCAATAAAAGATATAACTAACAAAGATTTTCTTGTTTTACCTCTGTTTTAGATGGAAAAAATGCCTGCGCAATCCTATATAAATTTTGTTTAGAAAGTTCTACGTTCATATTACAGACATTGACCTGCAAAATACAGATGCACTAATAATATAATTAAAATCATCTAACTAACTCAATTGAGCTAATTCAACAGACACATATGTTCGTAATTTATTAATTGCGTGTATCATTGTTATTATTTTAAACTTTTTTAAGGAAACAAAAATACGCTGTTTTTATACGCACGAAAGACGAGTACATACGTTATAAAGATGATGCAAGGGGTCTCTAGGACAAATATCACTCTCTCCGCTAAATGGACATACAGTAATAGTATTTTCATCGAACATAGGAAGATTGTCACTGAAACCACCGTCCATGTACCTCATGCCATGAAATCGTGGTGGCAGCAAACCGGAAAACAATGGCACAAACGAAGTGGCTAGTAGAGCCTGATATAAAAAAATGAAATATTAGTATATAAAATAGTGCCAATATTTTTTATATAAACTCCTTGAAAGAAAAGATTTTTATAACTTGTACAAAAAGAATTGACTTGCAAACATGATAAGATTTCTCTCAAGAATAATAAGAATTATTCATGCTATTATTATTAGTAACATTTCGTTTTAATTTTAACATTAAAAATGACATTTAATTTAATATATATCAATTTTGATTACAGAGCAATGAAAATTATAAGTAATACAAAACTAAATTTTCTTACTTGTAATAAGTCTTCTCTTGAATCGAATTGCGAGATAATCACGTTCTTCATATCATACATTCTAGTTAAAGAGATATGCAGTTTGCCATTTACACGGATATGAACATCTCCCGGTAAAATCTAGAATAAAAATCGCGTTCATTTTGTATTGTAATGAGAATTTATGAGAAGTTTCAATAATTTAATTTATAAATAGTATCTTATATATATGTATATATTCAATAAATTGATTTAAATAGTATCTCATATATACTATTATATATTATTATCGATATACAATATATTATCGATATTTTATGAGGAGCTTGGAAATAATATATATTTCAAGTTTTCCCTTTTCACTTTTAATTTTTATCTCTTAATTTGTTGAAAATTTTCTCCTTCTTTCGAATATTGTTTGCTTTCTTTAAACAGCAAATAGCAAAATTCTCAAAAAGTGCATATACTAATAGTCGAATCTAAAAAAATTTATTTTACAAAATTTTGATTAGAAAATTCTGCTTCGCATAACAATACAAAAATATTATTCTTAGCTTAAAATAAAAAGCGTTTTATAAATATATAATATATAAAGAGAAATAATAGCCAGTGAGAAAAAACAAATAGAAAAGATGTCTCTTAGATATTTAATAGATATAATCTATAATAGACATTTTGTCGATCTATTGGGATAAGAGTCAAACTTTTATAATAATATTATATTATTATACGATAATATTATATTATTATTTTTTGTTCTGACCTTTTCCAGGACCTCCAACAGTACACGTTGCACATTGAAATATGGACTGAACGGTCCGAGTACGGTATATTTTCGCGCTGCCTCTGCTATATGTAATACACCGTTTACAGTTTCTTCTAAAAGAAAGAGGAGGACAAACTAATTATGTGTACGGTTCATTCAAAGAAGAATTAATTGAGAGTGTTAAGCCATTCATAACACTTGCTAATTTGTACTTAATTGAGTGAATAATTTATATTTCTTTAAGTAAAAACTGTTCACAATTTGAAATACCAATTTAAAAAACAGATTTATGTCATTTTAGAAAATTATAGAAATTAGTACTATTGTTGTATTACGATATATTATTCACATGTATAATGTATTATATACATTAATAGTTATGTCAATTTATAAAGCGTTCTGATTAAATTAGTACCAATTTAACTCCCTAAAATATGTTCGTAATTTTTGTCAAAATTGAAAAAGGGATGAGAAATCATTAATCTAAATAAGCTCTGCAATTTAATGACTTAATGGCTTAATGACTTAATTGCTTTAATAAGTTTTTCTTTTTGAAATATTTAAAATAGTGAATAATGAATAAATTAATAGCTAATAATGAGCTGATCGCTGATTAAAGATGCGCATATATTAAATAAATATATATAAAATAAATAAAATTAATTACATAAATTATTTTTTAAGCAATTCCATCCCTTCTCCGGGATCCTGCTCAATGTATTTACGTGTAAATAAGAAACAAACAATAGTTGAAGGTCATCGCGCGCAAATTATATAAACAATATAAAATTTATAACAAGAAAATTATTTTAAAATCGTAACGGTGGCAAATTAAGGTAAAATGATAAAAATCTATAATGTAATATATCCGTGAACCGATTGAAATGTAAAAATATATAAAATAAATTTAAAAAGATAAGAAACCATAAAAAACACAATCATGTAAACGGAGAGAGATTAATTAGCACGATAACCTGCCGTTACGTTAAATAATTTTCTTGTTATGAATTTTATATTGTTTATGTAATTTGCACGGGATGACTTATAACTATTTATTTGTTTCGTATTATATACTGACCTGTATACTTGTTTGTTTCGTATTTATCGCTAAATGTGCCTCTTTATATATAGAAACACATGTATAGAAATACATTTAGAAACACGTTTAGCAATAAATCTGAGCTCACAATATAGATTAATATCGTCGTCGTTATTTGTATAAACACTAAAGAGAATCCCGGAGAAGGAATCGAAACGTTTGAGAAATAATTTATGTATGTAATTAATTTTATTTAATATATGGACGCGCCCTTTAATCAGTAATGAGCTCGTTATTGGCCTTTATTTCTTTCATTCAGTTAATAAAAAAAAAACATATAAAAAAATTAAAAATTTAAATAATTTTTTTATATAAATCGTAATACTGATATTTTCATACATTTTTGCACAATCAGATTTTCTTTTTAAGATAAACGGTTTTTTATTAGAAAATAAAAACACGCAAATTTAAACGCAAGTTCCTGCACAGTGTTTCCAAAAATAATCATAAAATAATTTTCTTTTTTTTTTAAGCGTATGAAATGATCATGTACTATATGTGCGACTTCTCTAAAATTGTCAAAAGTAGACACTCACCAAGAGACATACCGCAAAGTAAGCAACACGCAGCTATAGCACCTGCAGATGCGCCGCTTGCTTTATCCACTAAATGCGATGCATATTTTTTCAAACCGATTGCTACACCAACGTGATAGATACCAAGGAAACCGCCACCGGTGAATGATAGATTCATGTTGCTCTGTCGTTTTATTTTAATAATGCTTGGCAATGCTGTGTTGTTTAGTCTTCCTTTGATTTTGGCTCTTTGGTATCTTTGCGAAAAATGAGAGAAAGATCATCTGTCAAGTGGCTTCCACGTGTCTGCTTTTTAAAGCGCATGCGGGATAAATTTCAAAGACTCTTCTTGATTTTTCTTCTGTTCTTCGGTACCAATTCGCTCGAGGTGTTCATACATCACTTGATAACAATTACACTGATCATTTGATTTGCATATCAAACTGCTCGGTGTAATTTCAATCAAATGTTTAACGTGCACTAGCTTGATTCGTATTAAAAAATAATACGGTATAAACAAAAAACTCTATCCTATACTGATTATTAGTATCGTGTGAAAAAAGTAAAATCCACTTTTTCTTCATCTAATTGTTGCTAATTGGCAAAGGTTATTTATCTTTTCTAATCTTCCTTACCTTTGACCTTTTTCTTACCTAATAGCAGATAAAAAGATAGTCCCCTCCTACTCTGCGTAATTTTTTAATTAGCCATTTGAGCTAATATAGGATGGAGAGTTCACTGTTTGATGCTAATGCATCGCGCGATACATAAGCTATGATACATACATATAACATAGAGGCTAAAAGATATTTTAAAGACATCTAACAGATGATAAGACGTCTTTTACATGTCTTTTAGAAATATGTGCTGTATGGACACGATTGATCATGTGCTATCAACGTGCCCGAACGACAATCATTCGCCGTAAAATTCCGGATGATCTCTAAGAACGGAGAGGGAATCGTATTGCGAAATAATTGAAAAAGAAAAATGATAAATGAACTTTCATAATACTATTCTCTGCTCGCATATATGATCGTTTCCGTTAAATTTTTATTTTAATAATATATTTTTAATTATTACTTTTCAAAGAAGATTTTTTAATATTCTGTATATAACTTTTACGTATGAATCAATTTGTTTTATGTAAAATGAATAAAAAATGTAAGAAATGTTCACGCTTTGATCCTCACCTTTTCTCATCACGCCACAATTATATCTCATAATTGATCATTCTATCCTTAATTCACTTCGTGAAAATTGATTAGCTCAATATCGACATCTTATTTTGCACAATTATATGCAGTGAGAACCTATATGCATTTCCATTTTTTCAAACTTTCAGAAGATGGCCTTATTATTTCTGGGTATTATTTGTACATTTTGACTTATTCGCGTGTGTTATTATATAGACTTATAAAATTTTATTAATAATTATAAATTATAAAAATGTTAAATATATAATACATAATATTAAATAATATAATTTTTTTTTAGTATTTTTTATATTATATCATAGTAGATAATAAATACGTAAATGTGAAATTATAACAGCAGGTAAATTACTTTATATATTCTTTTAATATAATAATTATCAATTATATTTGTCTAAATATTTCAAACTTTTTTAAAGTAAAATATAAAAAATTTTTTTCAAAATAAATATTATCCAGAATAAATATTATCAAAATATTACTTCACGAAAACCCAACTTATATATTTCAAGTAAAATTATAATTAAAAAATTAGAATTATTATTTCGTACCATAAATGTCATTATCGGTCACATTAATGTGCTCAGATATTTTTGTATCAAAGTTATATACCTACAAGTATATCAGTTTATTCTAACAAATTTCTACGACGCAAAAATTGTAATGCATCGTCACATCCTTGCTTACATACACTTAAGAAAATCTGCAATTTAAAAAAAATGTATAAGTTTGTTGCATATATTTCTGACATTTTTACATCGTATCAATAAAAAGTATAACTAACAAAGATTTTCTTGTTTTACCTCTGTTTTAGGTGGAAAAAATGCCTGCGCAATCCTAAATAAATTTTGTTTAGGAAGTTCTACGCTCATATTACAGACATTGACCTGCAAAATACAGATGCACTAATAATACGGAGCAATAATTAAAATCATTTAGCTAACTCAATTGAGTTAATTCAACAGATACATATGTTCGTTAATTTATTAATTGCGTGTATCATTGTTAATATTTTAAACTTTTTTAAGGAAACAAAAATACGCTGTTTTTATACGCACGAAAGACGAGTACATACATTATAAAGATGATGCGAGGGGTCTCTAGGACAAATATCACTCTCTCCTCTAAATGGACATACAGTAATAGTATTTTCATCGAACATAGGAAGATTGTCACTGAAACCACCGTCCATGTACCTCATGCCATGAAATCGTGGTGGCAGCAAACCGGAAAACAATGGCACAAACGAAGTGGCTAGTAGAGCCTGATATAAAAAAAGAAATATTAGTATCTAAAATAGTGCCAATATTTTTTATATAAACTCCTTGAAAGAAAAGATTTTTATAATTTATATGAAAAATCGACTTGCAATCATGATAAAATTCCCTAAATAATAATAAGAATTACTTAATAAGAATTATTCTTGTTATTATTAATAACATTTCGTCTTAATTTTGATATCATAAAATTACATTCAATCTAATATATACATTTGATTGTTACAGAAAACAACACACATTATAATGTAAGTAAAACAAAACAAAATTTTCTTGTAATAAGTCTTCTCTCGAATCAAATTGCGAGACGATTACGTTCTTTCTATCATATACTCTAGTCAAAGAAATGTACAGTTTGCCATTTACACGGATATGAACATCTTCCGATAAGTCTAGAATGAAAATCGCGTTCATTTTGTATTGTAATGAGAATTTATGAGAAGTTTCAATAATTTAATTTATAAATAGTATCTTATATATATGTATATATTCAATAAATTGATTTAAATAGTATCTCATATATACTATTATATATTATTATCAATATACAATATATTATCAATATTTTAAGAAGAACTTGGAAATAATATATATTTCAAGTTTTCCCTTTTCATTTTTAATTTTTAGCACTTAATTTGTTGAAAATTTTCTCTTTCTTTCGAATATTATTTGCTTTCTTTAAACAGCAAATAGCAAAATTCTCAAAAAGTGCATATACTAATAGTCGAATCTAAAAAAATTTATTTTACAAAATTCTGATTAGAAAATTCTGCTTCGCATAACAATACAAAAATATTATTCTTAGCTTAAAATAAAAAGCGTTTTATAAATATATAATATATAAAGAGAAATAATAGCCAGTGAGAAATAACAAATAGAAAAGATGTCTCTTAGATATTTAATAGATAATCTATAATAGACATTTTGTCGATCTATTGGGATAAGAGTCAAACTTTTAAAATAATATTATATTATTATACGATAATATTATATTATTATTTTTTGTTCTGACCTTCTCTAGGACCTCAAACAGTACACGTTGCACATTGAAATATGGACTGAACAGTCCGAGTACTGTATGTTTTCCCGCTGCCTTTACTATATGTAATACACCGTTTACAGTTTCTTATAAAAGAAAGAGGAGGACAAAATAATTATGTGTACGGTTCATTCAAAGAAGAATTAATTGAGAGTGTTAAGCCATTCATAACACTTGCTAATTTGTACTTAATTGAATGAATAATTTATATTTCTTTAAGTAAAAACTGTTCACAATTTGAAATACCAATTTAAAAAACAGATTTATATCATTTTAGAAAATTATAGAAATTAGTACTATTGTGTTTTATTACAATATATTATTCATATGTATAATTTATGTATTATATACATTAATAGTTATGTCAATTTATAAAGCGTTCTGATTAAATTAGTACCAATTTAACTCCCTAAAATATGTTCGTAATTTTTGTCAAAATTGAAAAAGGGATAAGAAATCATTAATCTAAATAAGCTCTGCAATTTAATGACTTAATGGCTTAATGACTTAATTGCTTTAATGAGTTTTTTTTTTTAAATATTTAAAATAGTGAATAACGAATAAATTAATAGCCAAGAACAAGCTGATCACTGATTAAAGGTGCGCATATATTAAATAAAATTAATTACATAAATTATTTTTTAAACAATTCCATCCCTTCTCCGGGATCCTGCTCAATGTATTTACGTGTAAATAAGAAACAAACAATAGTTGGAGGTCATCGCGCGCAAATTATATAAACAATATAAAATTCATAACATGAAAATTATTTTAAAATCGTAACGGTGGCAAATCAAGTTAAAATAATAAAAATCTATATTGTAATATATCCGTGAACCGATTGAAATGTAAAAATATATAAAATAAATTTTAAAAAATAAGAAATTATTATTCTTCCTTTTATTTTGACTCTTTGGTATCTTTACGAAAAATGAGAGAAAGATCATCTGTCAAGTGACTTCCACATGTCTGCTTTTTAAAGCGCATGCGAGATAAATTTCAAAGACTCTTCTTGATTTTTCTTCTGTTCTTCGGTACCAATTCGCTCGAGGTGTTCATACATCACTTGATAACAATTACACTGATCATTTAATTCGCATATCAAGCTGCTCGGTGTAATTTCAATCAAATGTTTAACGTGCACTAGCTTAATTCGTATTAAAAAATGATACGGTATAAACAAAGAACTGTATCCTATACTGAAATTATTATATCGTGTTAAAAAAGTAAAATCCACTTTTTCTTCATCTAATTGATGTTGATTGGCGAAAGATTATCTATCTTTTCTAATCATCCTTACCTTTGACCTTTTTCTTACCTAATAGCAGATAAAAAGATAGTCCCCTCCTACTCTGCGTAATTTTTTAATTAGCTATTTGAGCTAATATAGGATAGAGAGTTCACTGTTTGATGCTAATGCATCGCGCGATACATAAGCTATGATACATACATATAACATAGAGGCTAAAAGATATTTTAAAGACATCTAAAAGATGATAAGACGTCTTTTACATGTCTTTTAGGAATATGTACTGTATGGAGACGATTAATAATGTGCTACCAACATGTCTGAACGACAGTCATTCGCCGTAAAATTCCGGATGATCTCTAAGAACGGAGAGGGAATCGAATTGCGAAATAATTGAAAAAAAAAAGATAAATGAACTTTCATAATACTATTCTCTGCTCGCATATATGATCGTTTCTGTTAAATTTTTATTTTAATAATATATTTTTAATTATTACTTTTTAAAGATTTTTTAATATTTTATATATAACTTTTACGAATAGATTTGTTTTATGTAAAATGAATCAAAAATATAAAAAATATTCGAGCTTTGATCTACACTTCTCATCACGTCACAATTATAGTTATTTCATAATTAATTATCTATCCTTAATTCATTTCTTGATATGAAATTGATTATATGAATGATAAGAATATTGATTATATAGAATAACATATCGACGTCTTATTTTGTCTAACTAAATTCAGCGTAAACCTATACGTAGATTTCGTTTAATATATTAAAATTTATTTTTATTTTTACAAACTTTATCGTAAGATTGTTATCTTATTATTCAGTTGTGCATTTCTATGTATTTATACATTTTAACTTATCGCGTGCATGTGGATTATCATAGATTATTTATAAATATTATAAATATGTTATTTTTTTTTGTATTTTTTACATTGTACCACAGCAGACCATAAATGTGCAAATGTGTATTATATATATATATATATTATATACATATACAGTCGGACCTCTTATCCTACGACCCTTTTATGCTACGAAACTTCTTATCCTAAGACAAAAAATCCTCTCATGCTACGACCGCGAAAGGGGAATTATACCCCCACTCTCAAATTTTTGTCGTAGGATCAGAGGTTTAAGGGGAAGATTCCGGACCGAAAATGTCGTAGGATAAGAGGTCCGACTGTATAATTATCCAAATCTTTTTCGATGTAAAAATTTCTAACATTTAAAAAATACCATAAATAAATATTTTATTTTAATACTTATAAAATATCATCACAACTGTTTCAATAAGCATTTCTTTTACATATATCATTCATATTAACTAACAAAGTATTTCCTCTAAATATCCCCAACTTATTTTCATTCTAACTAATATTTTTACATTTACAGTTACAAAATAGGAGAATTAATTTAATTTTAAATTTTATTCGTTAGTAATTATTTTATATCGTTAGTAATTAACAGTAGTTTATTTTACTTATTCTATACCTGGTAAAAAATTTGTTATGTATAATCATATATGATATATGACCATATAAAATTATATAGAAATATATAAAATTTTATATAAGTTATGTATAATTATATATAATAATATATGACTTGTTGTATAATTATATATAATTTTATATTAATGTTGGCTAAATGTCAAATACAAAATTATGCATACTATACATAACTATACATAACTTATACAGAATTTTATATATTTCTATATACTTTTATATTGTTATATATAATTATATATGAGAAATTTTTTACCGGGTGTATAGCTAAGACACTACATATAACCATAATAAACATATCTTATATCAATAGTGATATAAGATACTGTATCATTATTAATATAGGAAAAATGATAAGATTTTATGTTAGTTTCATAAAAAGAAAAGAAGAATATCTCTTTATGATGTTTTTACAATATTTTTAATTTTCTAAAATTTCTTCAATTAGATCTTTTGTAAATTAATAAATAGAAAGACTCATGATCAAATAAAATTTAATCTACAAATCGAAATTTTAAGCAAGAAAAATTAAAAAATAAAAAATTATAGGTACTCCATATTATTTAAAATTATTAAAATTATTAATTAATGTAAAAAAAAACATTTTTGCATATCATTTAAAATAATTGCATGTCACAAAAAGAATATGAAGATATAACCATGCAAATACTTTATTCGGATAAAAGTATTTTGAAAGAATACTGTATTCGAATAAAAGTAATATAATAAGAAATATTTTATGAAGACTCTTTCTATTTTTTTACTTCAATGAAATTATTTAAAAGAAAGAGAGACAAGTTTTTTTATCCATTATTCCCACTATTCTTCTATAAAATTAAACATCTTAAAATAATAAATCACAAAACATTCTTAATATTTAAACGTATCAATATTATCAGTATTAGATATCACAATTAAAAGCTAAACTGGTCATGTGATCAACAGTTGCTAAATTATACTCTGTAACGAGTACATAATACAAAACGTCCAACTCTTTAATATTCAGACCCAGCCATATGCATCACAAAAGATTATTTTTTCTATGATCGACTAAATAATTTATAACTTGGAATATATACTATCCTGAAGAGTATAAAATTGCTTTATAATAATAATTATTAATGCTATAAAAAATATAATAAAAAATTCAATAATAATTAATGCTATTAAAAAAATCATGATAGAGTATGACAAAAATATAGAATGTATTCTAAAGGTATCCTAAAAAGCTTATATCTGATAGTTTCACAAAGATGCCGCATATTTTGAAAGTTTTGTGGACAATAATTCAACTTATATAGTAACAAAAAGAAAACGTGTTGCAAATTATACAGGATATATACAAAAAATTACTGCTAATTTTTAAAAGCATCTATAATAATTTATCAAAATAAATTATAAAATGTTTAATAAAAATAAAAATTATGACATTTAAACATATTTCCTAAAGAAACGTGTTCAAATGAGTATTAAAATTAATAATTGTAATTGAATATATATTGTAGATAAAACTATAATGTTTCCTAGAGAAAAATATCTAGTCTTATAGCTCGAAAACATGATTTTCAAATTCAAGTTTTTTAAACATTTGTCATTTTTTTAACATGATTCAAAAATTTGGAATTAATCTTTTTATATACACTATATAAGTAAAATATCACTAGATATTCTTTTAACACTACAGTCAATGATAAAAGGAAACGATCTTTTCTTAGACTCAAAGATAATCAGTTTTTAGAAAAAGCGATCATTATATAATCTTCATTATCGACATTATTTTAAATTCACTACAAAATATAATTTTTTATGTATTTTCTCTTATAAATTTTAATTTCTTAAAAATCAACTATCTCTTTTAATCATTAGTTATTCAAAAACTCTACAGTTGTTTCGATTTTTTGTCGAAGAAAATCAATTTTAAACTAAATTTCTTCGAAAAAAAAAACGATAGTTAAGAAATATCGATTTTGGTACACATCTTTAATCACCAATGTATCAGTCTCTCTATGTAAAATTTATAAACTTATATAATCCTTCATTATTAACGCAAAATTTTCAAGTCCAAGTTGACAAACTTATAATAGAAATACTGTTGTATGTTATACTAACATTTAAATGTAGTAAAATTACTCTGATATATTGTATATATATTGTAATTGTACGCTTATCTGCACAACACTTTATCTCAATTATATATCTTGCAAGAATATATAAATTTCTATAAAATAGAGAGAATGCGTTTAAACTGACCGACTTTCGTTACTTTTTTTCGTACGTTCACGCATAATATTCAAATTTCTTATTCTTAATTCATGAAATAAATAAGTAGTGCACATATATTCTCGCAATATATCATTCAAAAATCTTTACTTTCAATTATTATTTCTTATTTTTATGGTAACATTAGTAGGTTTACTAGAGAATAATTTTTATAAACTCGTGGATGGTTGATCTACTTCCGGTCGACTGTCCGGAGACTTGGGCGGTTCTGCTTGTTCCTTTTCTATTTCCCATTCACTTTCCGGATCAGAGAATATATTTGCACTATCTAGTATCTCATCTTCTAATGATACATCTGATAAGTTTTCCATATTTTGTTGATTTCCATCGGTATAAAGAGACTCTGCTGCAATATGTGTTTATACATTTATACAATCAATTTTCTTTATTCTAATAATATTTCTAATATTTTTTGAAGGATTTTCTCTGTATTAAATTAATTATTTTCTTCTAAACTAATTGTAAGCTTCTCCTGTGCTATTCTCTACGACTATTTACATTTTCCATGAGATTATTGTAGAGCAAGAAAGTACATGAAAAAATAAAAAAGAGAATTTACAACTTTAGTTTGCACATTCTAATGTCACAATAAGAGAGTGAAAACTAAGAGATCTTTATATATCTTTATATATTTTTGGAATCTTACACGATATCCTAATAATCTTAGAAATTTTAGAAGATGAAATAAGTTTGTACATTTATAGAATTTTGATTGAAAAATTACATTAATGATCAAAATCATTTGATGATTTATGTTAAAATATTGATCATAAATCGATCTTGCAAAGAAAAGGAGGTTTTAAGAAAGGTGAAAAATATATTAAATAATTTACCATCATTGAACGTATGTTGAGATAACCATGCAGGTTCATCCCAATCGTCAAATTGAAGTCTTCTATTGGTATCAACTTCGTCTATGGAAAGCATAGTGTGTGATTCTGAATCAGTTACATCGAATATCTCCGTCACTTGCACTTTGTTGTTATCATCCATATAATAATATGCTATTACAGCGTCTTGGTCTGTATTTGTCTATGATGAGAATTATGAACTTTAATATCTTCATCTTTTAAAAATAATATATTTGAAATATATTTTAATATTCTTATTGGAGAATACATACTTGGAAAATATTCTCGAAAGCATTATCCACTGTTTGCGGAAGATCTCCCATATTTATTACACAACTCGATTTGTTCGAGATGTCCGCCCATGATGGTTGCCTAAAGCATAATATGTTTATAGTGATATACAATTCAAATATAACTCTATTATATCGTAATTATCTTTGTTACGTACCGCTCATTATATTGGACAGTTAAATTCAAATTTGTTTGTTTTTTATATAAAGTATTTGCTTCTTCTATATCCTGTATATCATATAGATCTGAAAAAAATTGAGAATATTAATTAAGAATTACTACTAATGCATGATAAATTAATTCACTTGCACTTTAAGCCATGTCAACTTTTACATATTTTATGTTTCACATATTATGCATGTCTAACATATTGTATCACATATATTTCAGTTCTCAAGTTTTCTCTTTTTCTCAGATTATTAAAAATTCAAGATGTTACACTTACTCGAATCATATTCCATAATGTTGAAATGACATTTGATGATTTGAGGCAATGGCTGAACATAGACGTTGATTTTTGGAAACATTATACTCACTTGTTCTAAGAAACATTTAGTTAATTCTACTATGTTACTTCTCAGTTTAGGAACACTCATAAGGAATCTGAAATAAAAAAGATACATTTTCTGTTAATCATACGTACTAAGCAAGTTGTTTTAAAATATTAGCTAATTATTATAAAAGCAAATTTCTCCCTGTCTGAAAATATTCCATCTACATACTCTGTTTAATTTTTATCTACATATTTTAGAAATATTCTACAATTTTTCGCGCCTCTTTGCAGAGTAAAATCGCAAATCATAAGAATTCGTATTGTAATATTTTTTTATGAAAGATAATGAACAATTTATAATCGGCAATGCGACAAAATATATCAATGATTAAAAATAAAATTTCAGGCTTTCAGCAACATGCTTCTTAATGAAAAAAAATTTCGTAGATACAGTTTGGTGCATCATAGATAGATAAAGAAAGCATTAAGCCTGAGAATTTGATGTGCTTACCGGGAATGTGTTAAATGCTTAGGGTGAGTAAGCGTCCGTTGCGGAATATATAAAACATTTCCAACTACTTTGTATTCCAAAGTGCGAGTTTCTATCTTGTTACCAATCAGACTACCAATGACATGCATGATGTTAAACACACAATATCACATGCAATAATTATGGTTTGTAAAATTGCACCCTGATTTATTGAACATATGACATGCAATATATAACTGTAACTTATGCAGTGAAATGACAGATAGTAAAATGTAAAATTAATAAACTATCTTAAAGAACAGTAAACTTAAATGAAATTTAAATGTTATATTTATTAATAAAAATATTAATTCACTAAAATTATTTTTGATTGCAAAAGAAATGACATGCAACATTTTTCTCTAAATAATAATGAAAGTATTAAGTTTAAAATTAATATAAGATTACACACACATACACACACATGCATTTTTAAAATTAGTTTATTTCATGTATATACTTCGTTAAATAGTGCATTTATATATACATATATATATTTAAGTAGCTACTTACTTTGTAATGGTGGCATATATTACATCTGCTGGGAGTGTGTAAGGCAAAGTCAACAACGATAAAAGTTTCATACTACGATGTTTGAATAGCCAATTAACAAGCCCCTTATTGGCAGAGTCTATCGCATCTTGAAATATTGTCATAACAGTCTCAGGCAAATTAGCTACCAATGCTTCCTAAAAACAATATAAGCTTTCTTATGTATAAATATACGTAAAATAGAAAAATAAAATATATCGAAAGAATAAACTGAGAAAAACTTAAGACTGATTGGCATTAATTAATACAAGTAAAATTGAATTTAAATTTCGACACAAACGACATATAGAGTGAATGATATTATTGATTAAAAATATTATTAAATCGTGAACTTACCTGTCTATGCATCTTACATTCTAGACATTCCGGGTCATATTCCATGCTATCATCGATTGTTTCCTGAACTACATACGTCGATTGTACCGCTAAACATCTCGTGCAGTTTAGCATATTGTTACGATGTAAAAACCTCAATGCATCGTCGAATCCTTGCTTACACATATTTGAAAGAATCTACAAAATTCAAAAGAACATAAAATATCTGTTGTATTCAATATAATTGTATACAATATCAAAGAGTACAGCTAAGATTTTGTTTTACCTCTGTTTTAGGAGGAAAAAGTATTTTCGTAAATCTGTATATGTTTTGTCGAGAGAGCTCTATGCTTGTATTGGCAAGATTGACCTATAAAGTACAAGCGAATTATAATTAAAAATGTCGAGATAATCAAGCAGATACGCTCATTAATATGATCTTTTTTTTTAAATAAAGAATTAGTTTAACACGCGATGAGTACGTACGTGAAAAAGTTGAGACGAGATATCCCTTGGGCAGATATCGCTTTCTCCACAGAACGGACTAACAGTAATCGTATTTTCGTCAAGCGTAGGAAGATTATCACTGAAACCACCGTCCATATATCTGATGCCATGAAATCGTGGTGGCAGCAAACCGGAAAAGAACGGTACAAACGAAGTAGCTAGTAGAGCCTGTACAAAAAAAAAAAAGGGAAATATTAAACACAAAATTTTTATAAATTAAATTTTTATTACAACATACAGCACGAATTGTTATAATACAAATAGCTGAATTGTCTTACTTGCATTAAGTCTTCCTTGGAATTAAATTGTGAGACGATCACATTCTTTCCGTCATATACTCTCGTCATAGAGATGTGCAATTTGCCATTTACACGAATATGAGCATCGTCCGGTAAAAACTAAAATAAAAATAACAATTGTTTTGCCTTATATTATAATAACAAGAGATTTTAATAATCTTCTTGTGCTACTTACTTTCCGCAAGCTCTCCAGCAAGAAGTGTTGTACATTGAAGGATGGGCTAAACGGTCCGAGCGTGTGTTGTCGTGCTTGACGTGCCAGACGTAATACATTGCTAGTTATCTCTCCTGAAAAAAGAAATAATAAAATAATTATGTGAACAAAAACAAAGCAAGGCTAATCGAGATTGATTGAGATTATGATATTTATAAATTAATGATATAACTAACATCCGACCGTTGGCTACACATTTATTCGCTGATTTATAACGCTAATAAAACTTGTAAGTTGAAAAAGACAAGTTTTATTAAACTTCGAATGAAATAAAGATGGTTTTTTTTTACAGTTCTTGGACACAAATATTTAAAAATTTCATGCGATAATAATGTAATAAATCCATATTACAAAAAATAGCTAAACATACAATTTTATGTCGTGTTAACAATTTATAACTCTTTAAAATCATTTTATAAAATACCAAATCTGTATATCAATTTATAAACATAATTTTTATAAGTTTAAAAACTTTTTATTAAAAAATAATTAGTATGTTATTAGTATTAAGATATATACCTATATATAATATGTGTGTATACATTATTATATTTACGCATAATTTATATATATGTATATATGAAATGTTAATTAAATATTAAAATGTACACGCATATTATTTAATTCAATAATTGAAATATATTCGTATTTTTTATAAATCTGAAAAAGAGAACACTCAATGTAGAATCAAGATTGATAAGATAATATTAACAGTGCTTATCAATAAAGTCAAATCAGTAAACATGATTTTGAAAGAATCATATTCAAAAATTTTAGAAATTGTGCCAACAATGTTTTTATACATATTTTTTATTATATGTATATTATGAATTTTTATAAACATTTATGAAGAATCGATTTATTAATCTCTCGAGATTAAAAAATAAGTCTTTATTATGTGCATATCTTCAGAATTTATTTATTAAATAAGCAAAAAAATTAAAGACGGTAATATGATAATTATATGTAATTCAGTCTTGACGATTAATAGCATCAATATTTTTAATAAAATATTTGTTAGTATTCTAATTCCAATTGTTAATTTTTCTGAATAACTTTTCAATGGAAGACTTTTTAATAAAATATCATTGATAGTATATACTTCAAACGTATATTTAATTAATATAATAATTAAAAACTGATTTTATAGAATTAATATAAGAAAATAAGGAAAATAAAATTAAAATAGCCAAAAATATGCAATATTACAAGAAGATTACAAGTTTAGTGGAAAGATAATGTTGCAAAATATTCGAAGATATGTGCAAAGAATACTGTTTTTCCTAACAAGCATGTAATGTTAATGACGTTATAGTATATCGTGATGTCCGTGATAAATCGATAAATAAAGGCAGATGCGTGTGTCTATTAAATTTATGCAATATATTACGATAACGTGTATCTTCCTTTCTATCTTTTTGACATTTGCTCCGAATAAACTTAGAAACGAGTCTATGTCAATTATGTCAGGAAAGAAAGAGCGATAGGAAGAGAGAAAAAAATATTGTTATTGCTGTCTTCCGATCAACCACGCGACAAATGTTTTTTTAAAATAATGCTTTGTAATTTGTTTCCTTCACGATTCTCTCAATGAAATTTCCGCTGCGAAAAGTCGCAAAATAGCGTACGCAATCCACAATGAGGCTCACAACAAAGATCTCTTGTAAAAACTATACCCAGCCAGCAAAAGTAGTCATCTTGACGTCAAGACTACTTTTGACATCTTTTTGACATCAAAATAACTATTTTTGTTACCTGGGTAATTATTTTGAAAAATTAATTAAATAAGTAAAATACATATAAGATGCGCAGTATATATTTAATTTAGGAGAATTGTATTTAAAGCAGAATATCTTGGTTGCGCAGAAATCTGCAGAAAAAAGTAACAATAACAATTGTTCCAATTAAGAATAAAACGTACGATTAGATACGATAACTTTTCTTCAAGATCAACTTTTATTATTTTATTATTTTGTTTTTCCCGTATGCTCGCGTACAATGGAGACGTTCAAACGTTATTGCTTTCAAAACGCGATGCTTTGTATTGAAGTGTTTTTCAGATAAACTTGTGTATATGTGAATTTCAGAATTCGTCTGCTTTTGCACACAGCTGTTGCGTATGACGTCACTCGTATCGATAAGCACGCGTGTGTTTGCATAAGGTTCGTGTAATGTTTACGTTATAATATAATGATCATGAGTTTGTGATCTTGAGTCAAAAAAAGAAAAGCAGCCTTGTTCCTGAAACGATATCGATTTTGAATTTCTTAATATCCGAACACACGCGTCATAGGCTGCAAGAAGCTGATTATAAAACGAAGGAACAAATAATCACCCGAGGTTATCAGATGATGTGCAAACGTTAACCGGTCGCTGGGAGAGCGTGCGAACACGTCAGCGTATATCGCCAGCTTAGAGAGCCGATAGAAACAGCATCGCTTTGTTCGCCGTATCTCATGCCTATAGATACCAACAGGAATGAGGCTGACATCACGGGGGATGATAGCCGGAACGAGATTTGCGTTGACGTTCTACGCCGCGCGATTAATTACGCAGCTTGGCAGGATCAGGGAAAAACAGCGAAATGCGTTTCGATAAGCCAGATACCTAACTATCTCCTTTCAAGATCAAAACGGAAATCTTCGCGTTGCTTCATAAATAGATGAAATAAACTGTTGAAGTAAGTAAGTCGAAAAATATGGAATAAAAGACGTCCAGATTTGCAATGCGAATGCCTTTTAACGAGATTTTATTTTTAGAAGCTGAATAAGTATCCAGTTCAACTTGGTTGAATATTACCGGAAATCATTATCTGTTGGTTTTATTTGACTTTCAATATCTGACAAGTCGTATCTAACTAGGAAGTAATGTGAGACCTGCGAATCGGATTCGAATTATTCTCTGCAGGAAATATACATAAGAAATATGTCAGATGAAAAATAAGGCAGATATTTCTTTCATTTTTAATACTAGCTAATTGTGTAAATATGATTTATTCATGAATATATAAATAATTATAAATAACAAGGACATAAAAAATAATTATGTGATACGTAAAACTTCCTGTATTACAAGAAACATTCTATTACAAATGCCACATGTATGGTGTAGTGATGGAACGAATACACAATAGAATTGAATGGTGAATGGAAATCTTAAGAGAGGATTGAATCGCACATGCATGAAGGGCCAATGCACTCGATCTAATGGACACATGCACAGTTGATGAGCAAGACCGTTATTTCATATCGGTAAACGATGTATCTTGATAGTCTTATTATATATTTTTTAAGTCTGCTTTATTGACAAACCTACCTGACATTTTGCCCTAAATTCTTGAAATTTTCCACATTAATATTCCAACTCAAATCTAGCCATCAAAAAATAATTAAAAAATTGAGTAATGAAATAACTTATTTTATACAGACAAAATGTAATATATGCATTTATGAAAATTTCACATGAGAGAAAGAGAGATAAAGAAACAATATGCATCTTCATTAATATTTATTAATAAAAGATAAAAATTATTTTTTATCAAAAGAACTAAATGTACACATTTACATGCATGTGCGATCAAAGTGTATCGATAAACGTTGCAAATCTAATCTGTCTCTTTAATCAACAGTGTATGAAAAAAACAATTTTAAAATTAAGTAAATGCTTTCACGATTTGTTCCGGGGAAAGATTATTTGTTAATACATTCTCAAAGATACGGAAGATATATCAAATGCATACGCAAAGTTCGTCATCGCTTGTGAACAATAGCATCCGGCATCTGCAATTGCGTATCAGGTCGATCAACCTGCGTATAAAGATATTGATTTTTAGACTTTAGACATCAGTCCTTCAATAAACATCATTTGAATAGATGATGTCTTTGGCTCATATATATATATATATATATATATATATATATATATATATATATATTATCGATATCGAAAAAGAGAAAAAACATATTTACGTCAAGGCATTATTACGTAATCGCAATTATATCCATTAATCATTCTTTGAAATGATTAATGGATCCTTTATAGCTTTTTATATAAAAAAACACATAAAAAATCCTTATATTCTGCTGTTCGTATATTAATATTTCACCTTTTTTTGAAAAAAATATAAAGAATATTAGTTTATGAGAAGAATATAAAGATCGCATCTTTAATACTCTAATAATTAAATACATCTTTCTTTCTTCATCACTATTATAGATTTCAAAAAAATGATTCTTTATATTCTTCATATTCTGCTCATAGATTAATATTCTCTTTATATTTTTCTCCATAGAAAAATAAAAAGAGATTTTTACATTCTGCTCATAAATTAATATTCTTTTTATATTTTTTCCACAAAAAAGAAAAGAGTATAAGAAGAATATGAAGGTTTCTTTATAAAAAGTTTTTCCTTACAAAAAAAATATAAAGAATGATGTCACCATTGCTGAAGCGTGTCAAGCAGTTAAACGTTTCATCGTCTCAGTCCTTTTTCACTTTATACTTCACATTAAACCGTGCTTACAACACACAAATTGTTTTTGCACTGTCGGCATTGACCGACTTTGATTTCCCGTCGTTTTACAGTATGTATTGTGAAAAGATATGTGAAACATCTTGTACATTGTCACGCAATACGTGTATCAAGCACTCTTCTCATATGCGAAACGATAAAACCGATCAATATTTCTATTTCTTGTATCGATTTAATTTATCTTAAGCAAAATTTTAATTTTTTTCATATCTATAATCGACTATGATCAACAAATATATACCATAGGGTAACAATATATATATATATCTTGCCCGTCTTTATCAAGTGACGAATTGTCAGGTTATAGATAATTATTTTTATCATGATACGTAGATAAAAATAATATAAATTTTGGAATTATCACTGAAACAATATTTAGTAATTCTGATGTTAACTCTGCTTGGAATTTCCGCGTATATCTTGCACATCTTATTAATACAAACAACAAATAAATGATTTTCTTGTGACTCTAACTGATAATGAAGATATTCTTTTAATTAGTTTAGATAATTGGAGTATATTTCTTTCTAGTAATAAGTCGACGAACTAAAGCATTATTTTTGGTTAAGATAATCGAGATTATGTAACGTGGTGAAAAATTAAACAGTTATTATGTACATCGTACAATTTCTCGCAATAAACGCGCAGTTGTAACCTAGTTTCAATGACACGGATGTACATATCTAGAGGAGAGAGCTGACAGAAGATAGCATCCAATCCTTTCACCAATGTTTATTCTCTGATTCACGTCACTTGGCCATGATTTTGATCTGAGCTTGAGGATTACGAAAACATATTTGTCATAAACTCATCGAGTGTTCGTTACATTATGATATATTATAACGTTATACAATCTAGCCTGACCTTGCTTGTGCGTCACGATTGAAAATCTGTGAAAATGCCTACGAAAACAAGCCTCAAAAGGGCAAAGATGAAACTAGAGATTGAATTATTTTTAGCATTTTAATCTAAACCGTGTTCTAAAATTAATCTACTAGTTTAAATTCTAAACTTCTATTTTATTTACAGACTTGCAACTATATAACTAATATACTTCGCGAAATCATTATTTTAAAAATTATTTTAATTTTTGAAATTATTTTCTTCCATATTAACTTATCTTTTTTCATGCTAAACATCCATATAGGTGTTTGTAATATAATATAAATATTTTAATCATTTTAAAAATTTATCTCTCTTAAATCTTTCAACAGTTTCTTATGTATTAAAAGTCAAGTGGAATCTGCGTGTGAACGAGTAAAGAGTTATTATGAGCAAACAGACAAAGCAGCTCTGTTTTTACACGTGCGTGCTAAAGTCTACCGAGTTAATTCTCGAATGGGTACACGTCATCCCAGCCTCTTCCTCTTTGATTGAGTTTGAACTATGTCTGCGAGATCTATACATATAACTTGTCTCAATTCTATAATTAGGTCTTACGCAAGAGGACGAAATATCACAATGCTTGCCATTATGATTACATCAAAAATGATTCATAAACTTTTGCTACATTATTTATATACGTATGCAAAAAAAAAAAAAAAAAAAAAATACTTATGTAATACTTCGCTTAAGAATCACTTAAACAAAAAGCGATTGATTATTTTGACTTTTATGGCTACTCCATTTTTTAAATGTATAATAATGTCAACAGAACTCTTGATACAAAAAAATAATAAACCTATGAAATGAACAGAGCTGAAAAGTGTAATTGTAAATAAATAATATTAAAACCGATTAAGAGAGAAAACTTATTTTGTTTTAGATTTGCATAATTATATTCTGTAATTCTAATGTATCTATAATTCTAACTATCTCTATCTTTATTGTAAAAGGAAAAAGAAAATAAAAGTTAGATCTCTTTACTTTAAATTAAAAAAAAAATCATAAAAAACGTAAACAATTAATTGTTAATATCAATGCGTTTATTTGCATTCATGAATTCGTAGTATGCATAACGCGGAACAACATATATGAGATATGAGAGCACAAGCGTGCAAGTGTTTATTCCGTCTTTCACGATAATAAAGACAACTCACAACATTTGTAACTTCGTGGTAACAAAAAAAAAAAAAAAAAAAAAAAAACATTCCTCGCGTGATAAACTTTGCGTTATAATATTCATATTAACTGCATCGTCTAAGCCTGAGCGTGGCCTATTTATGAGATTGGCAATAGGTAATGACGTTTAAACATATATTTATAAATGATTTGCAAAGATTTGAAAGCGTGTCAGTGCGATAATTGCGTATCGATCGAGCTTCTAAAAGTTCGATCACATTTGCGCAGTGGAAATTATCACAATGTAATCATCACAATTCTGTTTACAAGTTATTAGCGACGATAAACGAGTGCCCTTTCCTCCTATTATTAATATATAATATAAAGTTAAATGAAATGTATGAAAAATAAATTTCTTTTATTTGAAAAATCTCGAAGGAAAAATATAAAATTCACATGTTTTACGAATTCAAGTTTGTAAGGCGAATAAAGAAAAACCTTTATACCGTCTATAATAATTTCAAATGAGTGTTACTGCAGCAGTGATTGCTTTTCAGTTTTAATCGTATACTTTAATTATCTATTTCTTTCTGTAAAAATACAATGACTTTTTATTTTTCTACAAATCAATTCCATGATTGTATCATACTTGCAATAAACGAGCCGACAATCTTAACGTTGGTATTTAAAATGCCGTTCGTGTATTTAATAGATCTAATAATGTGCAATGTCGTGCACAATCAAATGATAGATAAAGAAGAAAGGGCAGGGCGTTACAAATTTGCGCGTCGCGCGCTAATTAGTCCGTTCTCGTTATCGCGGTAACGACGCGCGGTGAATTATTGGCGGAATAATAAATTCATTCGTCCATTTCACACTGACTCTCATTGTGAAATAATATGAAATTTTATTTAATCCCAGCATAGATACGCATTATTCAGATAATTACGAAATTATTCAATATTAATGTTTGGATATATAATTGATTTATTAAATAATTTTCTACTTTTTTAAATATAACTTATATTTTTCTCTTTTAGTAAGTCTTGCAATATTTACAAGTATTATTAATTTTTCAAATGTAAAAACCCAATTATAAGAAAATATGTTTTAGTATATTTAAACGTGTTTTAACATTCTATGGATCTCTTATAAACATCTTTTGATGTGTTTTAGGGATAGACAGTAAACCCAAGTAGCACATGTTCGTTTTATAAACGTTTTATAACGTTTTCTTAACGCATCTTTTCGTAATAGATACGTTTAGAAAACGTTTATAAAACGAACAGTGCTACCTGGGAATATTGAAAAACAAATCTTTGATTCCTCTTCTGAGAGAAATTTGTAGCTTCTTAAAATGTTTCATTTTCTGATGTGAAATAACAGAATAGTAATTTTTAAAAGTTTCTACAGAATACAATATTTAAATCAAAATAATGGAAAACTGAATGTTTAAGTAGATATTTTTTTGCTGAGAAAGAAAAAAAAACACAGCGCTTTGTCTCTATCAGCACACATATTCAAAAGATGTCTAGAAGAGATTCACAGGATATTAAAATATATTTTAACATTTTATGGATTTTTTATAAACATCTTTTTAACGCGTGTGCTGATAGAGACAAAGCGCTAAAAAAATAATAATTTTTTAATAGTTCAAGTAAAAATATACAATATATGAAAGGAAAATAATGTTATCGACGTAATTCGAGTGGTTGGTTTGAAAAAATTTTAAATGGCCATTTTACATAGGCAAGTTAATTTTGCTGTTAGGCAAATATTTAGTCGAACTCACAGATAAAGAAAAGATATATCATCGGATAAGTAATTGCAATCATATAACGTCATAAGTGTGCGTCGTAAATTTTACCTGCTAATTCTACACGTGACTTGTTTGTCTATCTATTAATCACTATATCTATTAAAACTATCGAAAAAAATATTTTACGTCACCAAACAGGAAAAAGAAGATAGAGTTCACTCACCGAGGGGCAGGTCACAGAGCAAGCAGCATGCGGCGATAGCTCCCGCGGAGGCACCGCTTATCTTATTCAGCAGTAAATGTGGCGCGTACTTTTTGAAGCAGACCGCCACACCGACGTGATAAATGCCGAGGAAACCGCAGCCGGCGAATGACAGATTCATGTCGCTAATCTTTTCTTATTCTTGTCGTTTCGTTCTAATAACACGTCGCGCGACGACGTTGTCTCTATTCTTCCTGCCTTCTCGAGCCTCGCGATCCTTCCAAGGATCGCTCGTAAAACGATGCTGTCTACGATAAGTTATTAATGCTAGAGTCCTTATTAATTATTAGGACTAATTAATACGAGTTACGAGTGTTTATATCGCGGCGCTATATATAAACAAAGCGAAACGCGAAAGATCAAGGTCAGCGGAAATGACTCACTTCTGTTTAACGAGAAAGAGAGAGAGAGAGAACGCGAGAAGATTGTTTCTTTGATCTCAAATCCTGAGTATATATCAGTGCGCTCGTTATACTTGTCACTTGCGATACGCGATGCACGTGCTCCGACGGTCAATCGTGTTCTGTCGACGTCGGGCAACAGCTGTTCGTTTCCGATTAAATCCCCGTACGTAGCCGCGCACGAGAATCAGAGGGAAGAGATACTACACGTAGACGACGATATACATATGCGAGAACACAACAACATTGACAGCGATAATACTCCGCGCATGACGTGACTCGCACGTGACGTTCTCGTCTCGTGACTGGTCAGTGTCGGTGGTGTGGTTCGTTGATCACGCCCCTTGCGCGACGCACATGTAGTGCTACATTCATACTCTATGAATAATGGTTTCAGGCGTACCAATGATGTTTCACTTTACATATTAAATATATGTGACATGCATGAAAGCTAAAAAATTTAAATGTTATATAATATATTATCACAATATATAATATATGTTATAATAACATATAATAAGAATATTATATAGTTATATAATAATTAAACTAATATATATAATTTTGAATAATTTTACATAGTATTAAATGGAACGATAAAGATATATTTTAAGCTCTGTGCTTTGATATAGATTGTCAATATTGGCAGTCATTCATGTATAGTTTATTCATATGTAACAGTTAAAATCATGTATTTAAAAACCAATTAAAAACATATAAACATACCTCAGATATTTTAAATCGACAAACATATTGAGTATATATATATATATATATATATATATATATATATATATATAAAGATTAGACTCATTTTGACATAAAAAAATAACCACTTAAAATAACTATTTTCGCTATACTTGGGACACATATCTTTCTTTCCTTTTTTATTAAATACGATGTATCGACCGAGATATAATATATGACAAACTAATAATTTTTCGTCCCGCAAGATGGCGATATATCTTGGACGGTAAAAAAGGTCGCGATTATTTTCTCTTATAATTAACTTCATTGTAAGTCATTCCGCATTATTTCCTAACCTTATCGCACGTCCTGCGTCCTGTATGCTGAGCCATTATATATTCTGCGTCTTTTACCGCTTTTCTAATCGACCTCTCTTGTTATCCCGCGTAGTAAGATTACTACAACCTGATGCTTACGCCAGGTGTCTCCGCGATGTTCCTGATTCGCCGGACATTGCCGACCGAACGGCGTTGCATTTGGTCGATATCGGGGATCGGGGTCGCGTAATAAACACCGACAACACTGAAAGGAACACGATGACGGGACGGCTGAACCGAAGCTGAGACCGCTGAGACACTCGGCGCTGCTGCTCGCGACGCGCTGGTTATCGAGAGGACAGGCTCGAGACCTCGAGACGCGGATTAAAAAAAAACATCCGATTGTCGTGAAGGAGGAATCACGACGGTGCCGTGCGAAAGGTCGACCCCGGCGACTCGGTCGTCGCGTATCGTCGTGCGTGTGTGCGCGCGTGTGTGATATGCCGGCGCCCCACTCCCTGGTGCACGATATTGCTGGTCCTTGGAAACTAACCCTTCGCATCCCCGACTAAGGGTCGTGCACGCCGTCGTCATTTACGTTACTATGTGCATTAGCAGCGTATAAACACAAGGTGAGTCGGTCTATCCTTTATATCTATCTATTATTGTACGTATATGTAAAGTGATTTATTTTTGTGCGTACTCTGAAGATCGATCAGCGTGGATGGCGAAGTGCTTTTCGGTTTCTCTCTCTCTCTCTCTCTCTCTCTCTCTCTCTCTCTCTCTCTCTCTCTCTCTCTCTCTCTCTCTCTCTCTCTCTCTCGCTCACTCTCGCTCTCTCTTTCTCTGTCTCGGCAGAAAGATATATCCGGAGGTCCCGAGGGTGAATCGCGTTACGTCAACTCTTTTAACGACGAAATAGCAAAAAAAAAAAAAAGGGGGTTGGGAGAAACCTTGTATCTTCTACATTCCTAAAGCATTTTAGTGAAAATGCGCAGAAAAAGAATCAGTCATTACATTTCTTGTTAATTCCGTATATGATGTATAATTAATTAGTATCTTGGGTTAATTTAGTTTGAAATAGAATTTGTAATTAATAAGAAAAGACATCAACACATTTTCTTGTTATTGATCCTGTTATTGAGAGATATAGTGCATAAAATAGTGCAATAAAGTAAAATCGGAATTTACACAAGTGTTGCACTTTAAAAAAAAAAAGAATATCACACTTTGAAGAAATTAATTTCTTTTTTAAATAAAAAATAAAGAATTATAATTAGATTTTTATTAATTTAATTAACAGATATTTTTAGTGACTTCTGTTATATTTAACAAAAAGTTTACTAATTATAATAAAGATCATTAGATATGTTATTTATTTTTTTCAAAAATGCTATTATTTGCACAATGTATAATATACCTGTGGATGTAGCAATACATAAAAATTTACACATTCAACATAATAAAATTATTTCAAATTTAATTAATTTTCTATTTACTCAAGAATTATTCAAGTTTTATCTAATTTTGATTAATGTTAAAACATAGATATGAATTTTAATATCAAAGTTGATCCAATGTATAGTAATAATGTCACTATAGTTTCTCTGCTACAGGTAAAAATATTCTATTTTTTTTTCCAATACCTGAATACATATTTATTTTAATTTGAGTAAAAGGAATTTTATTACATGTTTTATTGCACTGTTTCTTTCCTTTTTCTTTAAAAAATATATATGGAAACTATTAGAAAATTTAGCTAAAAAGCATCATCTGTTATATTCTAGACAACAACACATGATTTAGCACAATTTATATACATCGTGGTGTACAAAGTTCTCTCTCGTTACTGACTTGAATACGAAATTGCATGTTGATATGCTGCTTGTCTCAAGGAAATTCAGAATTAGAATGAATAAACGAGACAAGACATGTTTTTAATTCAAGATAGATATATGTAAGAGCTTTTAAACTCTGAGGCAGAGTCTAAAACTTTTCTTATTTACATAATTATATAAATCAATTGTGAATAATAAAAGAATGACGGCATTATTGTATTTAATAAAAAAAAAAAAAAAAAAAAAAAAAAAAAAAAATATGTACATATTAATTAAAAAATAGAAAGAAAAAAGATATAATAAGAGATTAAGAATGAGAGTAAGACATTGAATTGCATTAATTATGATAGATTATTCCTTTTTGTACTAGAAAATATATTATTACTAAAATTTTAATCTAGAGAAAAAAATCATAAAATTTAATAAATATATATACATTATTAAATTAATTATTTATCATCTTGTTATTATAACCTGTTCTAAATAAAGCAAAAATTTTTAAACTGTTTAAGAAGGTTTAAATATCTTGATTTTCTTCTGTTGGCTGTAGGATGTACGCGCTGCAGATGCAGACTGCCTGCCAGGGTGAGGGCACTGGTGAGCCCGATGATCCCAGCAGCCTTCATCAGGAGCCAGCACGACCTGCTGCACAAGATTGTAGCTCTTTTGACATTATTAGAGCCACACAGGTAATCTTAGCATTATTGAAGAGTTTATCTTCAAACTATCCTAAACACATTTAAAAAAAAGATTGAATTATGCTATACAAGTAAAAAACTTATAATAATCTTACAAGCATGTAATATTTTAATGTATTTTTTTAAACTGTGGATTTAACAGAAATAAGCTCCTCAATTAAAAACTAATGTCTGATCAAAAAGTGTACGTTTAGTTTTTTTATTTGAAATTATGTAAAATAATGTGTTTGCAGTATGGAGCATTGGATCGAGTGACAGAATTGGTGGAAGCTGGTGCTGATGTGAACCAGCCGGATTCAGAAACTGTAACATTGCTCCACTGGGCTGCCATAAACAATCGAAAAGATATTGTTAAATATCTTATTGCAAAAGGAGCTGTAGTCGATGCAATTGGTGGTGAATTGGCTTCTACGCCATTGCATTGGGCTACAAGGTGAGTGTGTTTCATCAACATTGTTGATGTTATTTAGTAAACTGATTTAAATGAGAATAATGAAGATTTTAGAAATAAATCATAATTTTTATTTTTTTGTTTAAATTTAAATTTATAAAAAACTTGAATAAAACAAAATAATTCTAATTGTACATAGGCAAGGCCATCTCTCTACAGTCGTCATACTGATAAGAGCAGGTGCTGACCCAACTTTGAGGGACTCTGAAGGTTTTTCATGCATACATTTGGCAGCGCAATTTGGTCACACGGCTATTGTGGCTTATCTGGTAGCGAAAGGCGTGAATCCGAACATGCCAGATAGAAGCGCCATGACACCTCTCATGTGGAGTGCTTACAAAGTCAACAGGTACACAGAGTACTGTGTTATTACAATACAAGCAATGCGGTTTCCATAATAGAATAACGCTATATTGGTTACTTTAAAGTTTTTCCTTTTACAGCTTAGATCCAACACGACTACTATTAACTCTAGGTGCGTCGTATTCGCTCACTGACAACTTGCATGGTAACACGGCATTGCATTGGGCCATTATAGCGAAAAATAACACGGCGATATCTACTTTGGTGCAACATGGGGCTTCGTTAGATTTGCCCAATTTCCAAAACGAGACCGCGATGACACTGCTGGGCCCGCACATCGGCGCTGCGTGGCTAGGTCACAAAATTAGTCAGGAGATTAAAGAGAAGCAAGGTCGTACGAGAACATGGTGTAGAGATAAGGTAACAATAATATACGATAAGTATGTTATGATATATATTAGCTTGGAATAAAAGTAATAGTCTTAGTTGAGATATTTTTTTGCTGACTGTACAATCAACAGCAAATTAAATTAGATTTATTTTTCAATGTTTCTGTATATAATTGCATTATCTCATTCATTTTTTTCTTGTAGAGAATCCGTTGGTATTGCATGGTCAGTACACCATTCATAGCATTTTATATGATCGGCATGGTTCTACAGATCGGATGGGATTATTTATTAAAACTAGGTGCCTTTATCACCCTTTATGTAGCGGTGTATCTAATGAACCATTTCGTGTTCGACGAACGGCTGTTCCACATATTACCAATGTCGATTTATTTGGCAACCAAGGTGAGTTGATTATGCAATATTCTAGATAAATTGAGAAGGTTATATAGGATTAGTTTCTGATAAACTGCTAACCATGATAAGTAACCGATAAGATGATAAGCTCAAAAGATAGTATGATATAATGCATAAAATAATATTATATAAATTTTAAGTAAAATTATATTAATAATGTAAGGAGGAATTTCAACTAATACTTAAATGTAAGTCATATATTTGAGGATTGAAGTTCTTACAAATTGTAAGAACTTCAATCCTCGTACGATATATAATTGTTATTAATATTTGAACAAAATTTTAAGATAACACATTGAGAAACGCAATAACTGCTTATAAGTTATCAATGTCTCATTGTTTATAGACATGTCTGTATTGATATACTTTGTTGAACATATTCATGCATGTTTTAATACAAACTTTTATTACAATTTATTATATGCCGATTTTAATTATAAATTGTGTATATAGATATGCATATATATGTATATTTTTTTTTAGATGTGGATATATGTTACGTGGATATTTTGGCTTGGTGTCCATGCAGCATGGTATTTATGGTTATTATTGGTTGGCGGTTCTGTTCCTCTATGGATATGCTTCCTACAGTCTTGGCGAGGTGATCCCGGAATTATCACGGCCACTCATGAGGATAAATTAAATGTATCTTCTGTTATTTCTATGCTATTCTGTTATTTCTAAAACTATTCAATATGCATGAAAAACTAAATGTGTCTTCATCTGCAGACGATAATCGAATTGGCTGAATCCGGTGGTTTTGAACCACAATGGTTCTGCAGTAGCTGTTTAGTCAGAAGACCTATGAGATCTAAACATTGTTCAACATGCGATCGTTGTGTAGCACGATTCGATCATCATTGTCCATGGGTTAATAACTGCATTGGTAAGTAAGAATACTAATATCATGATTATTCTTTCAGTTTGTTATACATAATTTTTTTTTTTTATTTTGACAAGTACATCTTGTTTTACTTTTCTTCTCACCCATTTTATTCTGTTCTCTTCACTATTGAGGATTTGTGAAGATAAATAATACACATAAATAAAAAAATGAAATATAATGTTAAACAATTGAGGAATTGTACATTATTTGCAGGTGCACATAATCACAAATATTTCCTTGGATTTCTGGCATCTTTGCTTGGACTGTGCATTGTTATTTTATCCGCCAGTGTACAGTATTGGCAATTTGAATGTTGGTCAAACTTGACGAATGGTCATAGCGCGGACAACTATTTGGTAGCCGCGGCTACATGTGACGCTTGGGTAATGTGGGTAGCAGCCAACACATCCCTTCATTCTTTCTGGGTCGGAACGCTGTTGGCGTGTCAATGTTATCAGGTAAAATGCAATTATAATTTTATCATGTACATTTTATAACTTAAGATCAATGAAAGAATCATATTTTAATAATTTAAAAAATGATTGTAATTATTTTTACGTATTTTCGCAGATTATGGTTCTGGGAATGACAACGAATGAACGAATGAACGCTGGTCGTTACAAACATTTCAAACAAGGAAACCCGTTCCATCGCGGTGCCTTGCAGAACGCCGCAGATTTTTGCAATTTTAGCTTCTGTGGGGTAAAAGCGAAACCCAGCTCAGACTGGTTGCACAGCTTCGATCTCAAGCAAAGCATCGAGAAGTTACCTTTGCTCGCGCAGAAAGATAACTTTCAGTACGTTTAGAGTCTCGTAAAAGAATGCGAAAACGAGACTGTGTTGCGCTATCACAGCCGTGAGAAGCTAATTGTACACATACCCACATATACACCATATCACTTATACCTGACGTACTTCTCGGGCCACCAAAGAGTTGCCGCAAACACGTAAGTGACTTTCCAATACGGCAGTAATTACGCATATATACGGACAATTTCGCTTTATAAATAGGTCTATTGTACGATAGTACAATAGTCGTTGAATAACAATTTCTCGATTTGTACGTCATAAAAGACTTACATTTCGCAAATGTGCATATCCCATCTATGCTCTACTTAAAGATACGAAGGAGTGAGGAAACAACTTAATTGCACAAATATTTCTTCAATTCATTACCCTAATCCTCTTTGTTGCCGAAGTTAAATAATAAAATGTATTTTTAAAGAAAAAATGGATAATATAATTTTGAAATTATAATAGCTGATAAATGAAAAGAAATGTGCAAAGAGGAATTTGGAAATTGAAAAATTAATTTGTAATTTGGACACTTGGCAATGAAGAATTAACTAATATTATCTCAATTAATTGTTTCACAGATTGTATCATACTTTTTGTATTTCCAATTTTTTTTTATTTATTAAAATAACAATTAAATTATTAAAAATAACAATTTTTTACAATAGACGCATATTGTAAATATTAATCATTTATCTTCGTGTTTATTTACTGATATTTACTGCCCATTCCACATTTAAATATTTCAATATTATAATCCATAACTGATGATTTATTAGATCATCTTTTTCAAGAAGTAAACGCACTTAGAGCTTAAAAGTATATAATATTCAATGAACAAATGTATAAAAGCTTTGATGCTTGTACAAAAAATTTAATCTATAAAATTATTTCATCCATTATTGAATGAACGAATAATTGAAAGTCTGTGTTTCTCCGTTATATGAACATATGAGGAATATCTACATCCATGCATTTACATCCTCAATAAATTTAATCCTAAAATTTAAATAATTCGTAATTTAAAAAAATATGCACATAATAATTGTAAAACATTAATAAATTTTTTTGGACATATAAGAATTAATTAAAAATACGCAAATATAATGCAAAGATTAAAATTTGTATAAGATATAAAAAATAAATATTAAAAAAATGTGGCCTATATGATATCGCGCTATAAATGTATAAACCATGCAAATTAGAATGCATAAGAAAATCAAATGCTGTGCAGTAGAAATTATAGCCAAAAGTAAAACTGCAAAATAGCTATTTACATTGTTTACTCTATTGTTCATATTTGTAAGAGACTCTACCTGACTTAAGTGCCATGTTATGCTTCTTGAAATGCATTTATGTGTATTCAATATTATACAACTTTTGTTGAGATCAACTATATGTATCGGTTATTATTATGATATAAATGTAATATCATGATAATCCGATACTTGCTATCATAAATCAATATTACAAAAATTATTTGTAATACTTATTTAAGGACTGTTGTAGCGTATAATATATATCAAGCATATCTTGTCAAACAATTTAAATCACAAAAATCGCTTTTTATATATTAAGCAAAGAGTGAGTTTAAAATACTGTTACACAACAAAAAAAATTATTTAATACGACAACAAAGAGCGCTCTGTTTACGCGTGGAAATATTGTATTTAGTATTATATATTTAAACTTGAAACTGATGATTCTTCCAAATTGTGTATACAGTTTATTGCAAGATAATGAAATTATACTGCTTGTACATTCCAAAATCGATGGTAGCATTTTATAATGAAGATGACGACAGAGTGAACGTCCAATTTATACAATATATTATAAAATTTTTTTATTTTTCTCGAATAAGTCTTGAATGATGAAATATTATTATTACAAGTATTATTTCTTGAGATGCGCTCACGGAAATGAAAACCTTATCGAAAGAGTGATGTAAAATAGTTATTCAATTTAGTTTTAATTCCTTTTAATACAAAACAATTTTTTTAGATATAGAAAAGTATATTAATTTTGTTTTTATTTAATATAAAATATTTCAGAAATTCTTTTGTTTTATGAAGTAACTACATAATGACTCTATATTACTATCGTCAAGGCTTTTTATGACGCTATCATTGGAGTCATTACCATGCATCATATTATAAGACGTGAAATAAATTATAAAGAGTTTTCAGAATCTAATCAATTATCAAAGAAAAAAAAAGATGTGATATTAATATATACATATAAAATGTAAAAAAAAAATCTAAACTCTAGGTGAGTTTATTTTCTGGTATCACGACTCTGATTTCTGTGAGTGCGTATGAAAGCGAATGGATCAAAAATTAAGTATTTGCATGATATAGCTTTGTGTGATTTTTTTTAATGATAGATATTTAGTTTGTTACAGAATTTTTCTGAGCATACATAACGACGTGTAACGACGTGCTATGATAAGATCATAGTGTATGCGTTTTAATATTAATTGTATAACAAAGTTTTTATTTTTTTCATTATGATAAATTCATATGTTATACATGCTCATTTGTATGTAAGTATTGTATATTTTAGTTTTGACGCGACTGTAAATAACTATATCAGCTTTATTTTAATGTGATTTAGAAGAATTTGCGTCTTAAAAATCATTGTACACGTTCAACTCTAGATTCGAGATTTTACCAATTATGTACTACAATATTATAATATACAAGTTTTCACACCTAACGACTTCTTGTACAGAACGATAAGAAACACTTGTGTACAAAATGTTGAAACATACAGATAGTTTTAATATGTATACACCTGAAATAGCAATTACACAATTATTGCAAAGCGAGTACTCCATGTCAATGTTGTTAGCAAAGAGATACGTGTATAAATATTATATAAAAAATAGCAGTATAAAAATATAATATATTGATTGTACTATAATATCAATATATTGTCATTAACAATAATTATGTTCGTCGAAGGCATTATTTTGCGTAGGACTGACGTCAATTTTTACATACTTTTTATTTCGCAATCTAGTCCAACTGAGATTTATAGAAAAAAATATTGTTAACGACTGCGTTGTGATTACTTCTTTCATTCGGAAAGTTTAATTGTCAGAGTAAGATGTATCCTAACTTCCTGTACGTACTATATAATACTTGAAAATCGGGATCGATATAATTTCGCTAAATTCAAAAAATTGTGGATAGTAAGCTGATAATAATCTTGCCGTTTCTTTGTGCATAAATGAAACTCCAGAATTCGCGTAACGTAAATTAATTTTTCTCGTAAATTATATCGATCTCTGTTTCTCCTGTCTCGCAAATCATATATATCGATATATATATATATATATATATATATATACATTGTTAAGAGCAAGCGAAACAGAACGACAAGAAAAATGATAATGTTTTTACAGCCAAAGGATATACAGTCGTAATGAATGTTATTAGACACATACGCACGTTTCTATCGCTATGCTATTTCTTAAACTCTATAAGAATAATTCATATAGTTTTTAAGATTCTAAGAGATATATCTTGTACAAGGAAAAAAATCCCAAGTATATAAAATTATAATTCACAATATGACACCTTTACCATCACTGTGATTTGCGAGGTAATACGAAAATAACATGTATAACACACATACATTGAATGTTCGAATTGCTGTTAAATTTTTGACGAATTATAACACAATGTATTCACATACGATGATGATACATCATTTACTGTCTCTTTGAATGGTATAATCGTCCTATATATTCTACTTCCAAGCTCTATCCGATGTAAATAAGAGTCTAATGTATATCTATTTCGCTCGAGAGAAAAACTTTTAAAGAGAGAAAACGATATATACATATATTAAAAGATGTAATAATTTTTGGTATATCATTTGGAGAAAAACTATGTCTTATAGCTGCAAAAGAGGAATAAAAACAGTATACAGCACGCAAAGTACATCTGATTTTTTTTTTTTTTTTTTTTTTTTTTAAAGAAATTATGACGTAAATAGATAGATATATATGTAGACATAGATTTCGAATAATATACATCTGTAAAAGATTTGTTCCTTTTTATGCATTAAAAAAGATTCTCAAAAACCGGATAATTTCTTCGCAATTGATTTTTATGTTCATGATAATGAAATTGCTCGCTAGAATTAATACAATGATTTATCTCCTCGTATATTTTTTATAAAATGTTTAAAAATTAAACATCATTTATTTGAAGTCTTTCTTTTTTATGAATTTTTAATTTTCAGCATGAAATATTACAGATTTTATTCTCCAACGTCTCTATAATATCAATTTAAATTCATTGAAATTTCACCTATCTATGCATTAAATTAGAATCGATATGACTTGAATATGCAACACATATACACATCATATAACTGCAAATCGCTTTTGTTATTGTTCTGACAGTTCTGTTTGCGTTACTCAATGTTGATGTTACTTTATATAATTTTCCATGTGTTTTATTGTAAGGAAATGTTTGATAACATGGTTACCGGAGAGGATTGTTCTTGCACCGACACAACAGAACCGTCCAATCTAACGTCTTTGCATTCGGACGATGTTACCTCGGCCGTAAATTCCGATGTGAATGTGGCCTGCACGAAGACAATCGAGAAGGAAAACAATCCTATTGAAGGATCTAAAGGCACGCGCATTTTTCACGTTCTACGAAAGCTCCAGCTAAATTGTCTGTCATTTATATATTTATGAACAATCATTCAACGCTCGTGTCTTGTGTCTACAGATTGTAAATGTTCTACGCCGATCGCAACTTATTGCGTAGCTGCGACAGCGGAAGCTCCATCCACAGTTTCAGCAAAACCGGATTGCAAGCGGGAGAACTCGAGAAATCGGCCTGCAACGACGCAATTGAGCTTCCTTCCATGTTTATGCCGTAGTCATAAAATGTAACGCCATCACGCCCTCCATTATCCGTTAGCAGATTTGTTTCTCAAAAGCAGATTTATCATTTCAGCAACGGTTACGTTCTGCCTGTGAAACTTAAAAAAGGTACATATATATTAGAGAAACATCATCTGATTCAGAATAAAGATATATTTAATTTGCCATATGTACTCATGCGGGATTGTAAAACATTAAATTCGGATGCTATCAGTTTTCTAGAGATTTAAGATACAAGAAAATTTTAAAAATCTTTTGCGGAAATTACAATACACATTCATAGAAATTATATTAGTATAATATATATTCCATATCTGAAGAAACTAAAATACCTCCTGCGTGAGTAAATACGCTGATAGATCGTGAGATTTATAAACGTACATTCGTTTAGATAAACCGCAATCGCGGCAATTCTGGAGCCGTTTCAGCTGGAAGCGGCCGAGAAATGGATACGGCAAGGAGAACAAGATGTACGAGATAAAGTTGAAACAGGTTCAGTGTCCTCACTATGCCCAGGTCAAAGGCGTGCCTAAACAGCATCTGGACATGTCACAGCCATCGCACGAATTTCAACCCCTCGCCGCTTACGAAACGTTGGATGGGATACCGAGTAAGACTACTAAATACGACGCCGGTAAAAAGCCCCTCAAGTATCCAGCGAAGACGAAATTCAAGAGGGAGGAACTGGTGGAGAAGATCGAGATTTACTATTTCGATCACGGAAGCTCCGCGTAAGTATCATTTATTCGGTGTAAGAAATATATGCAAGATACTCTCGCATATAACATTGACTACTGATTCTCGATTAATGAAATAATTAAATATAATATAAAAAATGTTCAATCAGTCTTACTGAACACGGAGAGGCTTGAACTACATTAATTGAACGAAACTGATCGGGAACGTGATGTTTTTTTTTTTTTTGCAGATACTATCGAACGACCGATTGCCATCCTGTCCTGGCTACAGACAAATGCGCCGAAAAGACAGATCAAGCGGCAACTCGCTTTTGGGCAGAGATTTTTGGCACGATTCACATTGGCATCGCTTTCGTCACGGCTTTCATTCTGCAGCTCCTTCGTTTCGTTCTGTATAGCGTAATCCGGCCGCTGACAGTGGGAATACTTCAATTGATAGCGGATTACTTTATAAAACCGTTGCTGTCCATTTTATTCAACGCTCTCGTGCAACCGGTACTAATTCTTCTCTATAATATTGCCACGTCGTTGAGGGATCTCTGCGAGCCCATAGCCGAGGCAATGGGCCTATTTTTGAGGGAAATCGCGAATCTTTGCGCTGCGATCAGACTCGTCGAAGTGAAGCATGTCCACGCGCCGACCACCACTGCTTGCACCTGACCTTGTAAGTGGAAATTAGAAATTCTTGAAAATCTCAAAAGAAGGAGAATAATTTTAAGTAATTTAAGATTAAAGATTGGAGAATTTCTGTGACTTCAACAGTAATTGAGACGGTAGGTTCGCTTCTAGGAGGGAAATGGATTCCTTCATATCACTTTTAATTCGTCACCGATAAAACATGTGCCTTAACACCAGGTATATATTTGGTATTATTTTAACTTTTTTTTTACAATATTATTATTGTATCATTTTTTACAGAACAAATCATCTCTTATAGCAACTAACTTTGTCAATAATAATCAATACTCGTTTTTTTCTATCGCGCTCTCTTGCGTTCTCTCTTTCTCTCTCGCTTTCGCGCTCTTTCATTCTCACTTGTTTATTTTTTTTCTTTCTCTCTCTCTCTCTCTCGTGTATATATATCTTACCATTTAATAAATTATGTACAATCTCACAAACAACAAACGGAGGAACCTAATTACATCATGTAGTTGTTGACACTTTGCTATGTACAGGTACTACTGGTATCTTTTTTCTTTGTTTTTACAGAATCGCCGCTTTCTTTCATTCTCTCTCTCATTCTATCTCTCTCTCTTACTCTTTTACCATTCACCGGCCGATCGTATCGCAATAAACTCTATTTTTTCGCATGTGTCTATAAAAAGAACAAAAAGGAGGCAAAAAGAAACCGAACGAACGAACGAATCGCCTATCGTCACCTAATCTCAGGAACTGCAACCTCCGCTCGCATGCCATTAGGCATCGCGGCGATCTAGGTGGTACTGGTAGTGGTTGTGGAGGTCGGAGTCTCCTGGATGGCTAAAGTCTGCGAAGGCGCGGATGTCGAGTCACCTGTAAGCAAGCAATCGGGGAAGGAATCGATATAATAGCATAAAATCAAACATGTATCTCTCTGGTGAGACGTATAATGTAGCAAGCTAAATATACATTTAATGCACCGTAATTGGATTCGTCCCTTAATAATCACGCAAACTGATTCCCACAAGGGAGTCTTCTCGTTGTTCCGTTAGTCTTTACAAAGATACAAATAAGTTTTTCCGATAATCGCCGATAAAAAATATTGGGAGAATATCAGAAGCACTTTGATATAGGTTTAATCTTTTTTTTTTTTCAATAAACTTTTAATTCTAAGCTCCGATTTGACCGATCGTCCTCGAATAAAGAATTACGATAATGAAAAGTGTGTTTTTCAAGACACACATACATCATCCTATCAATCATCAAAGGAAATATTTTGTCGCGCAATTCGGTCTCGGATCTCTCGCGGGCATTGCGTAATCAGCATCGATCAATACCGCATTGGTGTGGCAGTGACGGTAGCATATAAAGCTTACCCAAGAGGGCGGCCTCTAAGTCCCCCAGGATCTCCGTCTCCTTGGGATCTATAAGGTTGAAGCGTTGATTAAGGAGCGTGAGGTGGGCGAACACACAATTGAGGTGAGCGTGCAACCCCAAAAGCGCCACCTCCCTGAAGTGGCAGTGGTAGATGTGTGCCACCACGTGGTACAGTAGCCGCAGGATCTTACGCACTATCGACTCAAACGAACTTGGAAATTCGTTTGCTAAAAAAAAAAAAAAAAAAAAACAACAATAATTAACCGATTGTTACTTCTCAGCTTTTACTTAATAATCTAAATGCGATATATAATAAAATAAATATAAATTACATATCTCTCGATTGATTAATAATCGCTAAGTCTTTATATGATATAGTAATGTTATTAAAAATGAAGCTATGACATTTATTAATTACGTAATTATATTAATTATATAAATATACTCTAGCAGACTTGAAAAATTAAATTCTTATGTAAAGATTGAATAAACTCACCGTACTTTGTAGGGAATATAGTTTCGTCACTAACGGTGCGTTGCGTAAATGTCATAACATAGTCTATATATTGTGGTGCTGCCACTCTCGTTTTTTTCCCCTTTTCATCGAACCATAGATACGTTCTAGAATGATAAAGCAGTTGTGTCAATCGATCGATCATTTGGAATGCAAAACATTAGCAGCACAAGCAAATAATAAAGAGTGATCGGCAAATAATTTGGATCAAAGTTCATTATCGATAAAAGCTATTCATTTTTTGTTTAAAAATATGATGATAACATGGTGCATTTAACAGAGATTGCATTTATACTGTGACGTAAACGCTTGATTTCAAAGGAATATAAATTTGAAAATAAATTTTAATTAATCTCAATAAATTATTAAATTTTTAAGATTTTAAATTTTTAAAATTTCCTGTCATCCTATTTCGATTTCTACATCATTAACAATAAAATTTAGATTAAAAGAATGTAAAAAAATATAATGCTTTTTGTTTACTTTATAATGTTTAGTACGTTTTTATATTCCATAGTAAAAAAATATAATTCTCTGAAATATACTCGAATAAATGGGAGATGCAATTTTTTCAACGCTGTAAGTAAGTGAAAAAAATCAGGGCTTACCTTAAGCCGGGACCGGTCATATCGGGACAACCCGTCATGGTGCAGAACTCCGATATCGTGCCATAGACGAGATTAATATGATCGAATAGTGCGAGGGTGTGCGACGCCAGCCACTCATTGTAATCCAGACCGGGCGGTAAATCCACGAGCATCCTCAGGTCCAACTCTGGTAACTGTCTCTCGAGAGCGGCCTCCTCCAGGTACAGTTTAGGATCCTCCGTGGCTCCCGCATCTTTCTCCTTTCGTCTGGCTTTTCTGCAAAACGAGAAAACATTCTCACGGTCAGCGAATCATGCGACATAGCTTTTTCGCACATTGTGATCTTTAAAACGTTCAAGCCAATCAAGCAAAATCGTATAGGTATTGCGCAAATATATAGATATAATATAGCACAGCCTCGCATGTGAGATAAATGAGCACGCTGTCCGAAATTGATCAATTATTATATCGATAGTAGAGAAAGAGAAAGAGAGAGAGAGAGAGAGAGAAAGAAAATTAATTCTTCATAGAATTTTATTATAAGAATGGTCCAAGAATTCGCAATTAAAAGGAAACACGTTTCGAAATAACTTATATATGACATTTAATAAGAAATTGATATTTGTCAAAATTGAAAAGATCAGCTTTATTATAGAATACCAATAACTTACAGAGAAAATAATTGAATTATTAATTAAAAATTTACGAAAATGTGTGCTAATGACTAATATAAATAATAATACTATAAAAATGATAACTTATAACGTTATTGTCGATTGTTTTTCATCGTCAAAAACAAATCGTCGGAAAATCATCAATAAAAAAAATGAACGAGCAATTTTTTTACAATGCACTGCGATTGACAGTCGATTCACAGGTTCGCTAATTTGCGGTTTCCAGATTGACCGGAATAGATCGAATGAGAGCATTTCGTCTTTAATCGAGTAACGCGAATTCATTAATCAGATTAGCGAATTATCGGATTTGTACAATTATCCTCGACGCTTCCCGACTCTCTATTCAATTTGTCTTTAATCTATCAGTGAAGCCATGGGCGTTATACTTCTCACCTCAACGAATTTAACGAAAAACAAACGGAATTTCTTTTTTGTGTAAACAGAACGCCAGAGAACGTTTTTTCATATCGTTTAATTATAGAAATCCTTTAATAATAATACGAAATAATAATAATAATGTTGCTCGGCGGAAAACCGGAAATAACAATGAAAATCGATTGTTGTACTCTATTATCGTAATATTAGTAATACCATAATATATATAATTACATATTTACAATATAGAGGTTACCGTTCTATTGAATTAGGTTTAATTTCAATCATAATTTTTTTTTTTTTTATAAATAGGTAAATAAAACATTACATTGAAAAAGAACATAGGAAGATAATAAACACATTTTGTTCAGAAACTTAATATCAAGAAACCTGGATAATCTCAATTAATGTGAATCGCGCAATAATACGTAACTAACACAGTATTTCTTCGTTTGTAAGTAAAAACTAAATATAATATTAGTTCCGAGTATACTGTGTTTTTCGAGCTTGGTTCAATACGCAGCAGCCACGTCGCACATTCAGCTTCCTGCCAGTGAAAAATGCAATTACATGCAATAACGATAGCAGCATCATGTTCAGCCACGTCTACACGGTCCAAAGCGCTTTATATATATATAATCGCTCTCTAGAAAGCACATGCTCCTGGAAAGAAGCTGCAGCTTCGCATAAGAAAAAAAATTGGCGTAAGTCAGCCGGTACATATATCTCCTGTATCACGTTTCCGTATAATAATATTACTTATAGCGCTTATATAATATATCGTGGATATAATTTACATAATGGATACTCAATTTTTTCTTATTTTGACTGTATTTTGAATGTGACAGAATGTGAAATTTAATTACACCGATATCAATTTCGCACACATTGTGATATTCGCACACACACGCACACGCACACACACACACACACACACACATACACATATGTACATATCTACGCGATCGTTTGCGGAAGAACTCACGCGACTAGCTCGCCGAAGAGCCTGATCTTCCTGTGGCAGGTGTCGAGCAGGGAGAGACGCGAGGAGGAGGCGCTGCTTGAGCTACCAGCACCGGTGCCGGCGCCGCCGTGGTGCACCGGTGTCGACGGCGCCGAGACGGTGGTGGCCGAGGATGCGACCGCGGCCGCCGCGGCCGCTACCGCGGCGGAGGCGGAGGAGGGCTCCCGCAGGACGGTGACGGCGCCGCGCGCCGGCGAGCGCAACATCGTCGTCGTCGTCGTGATCGTCGTGGTCGAGGACGACCTCCTCGGCGCGCCGCCCTCGTGCCCGAGGATCCGCTCACGCACGCTGGGTAGGCACCAAATCTTGTTCGATTGTCATCGAACTTTAGCCACCACGTGCCGGGACCTTCCCTTGTCCCGGATCCTCTGGAGAGCGGCCGATATCCAAGGGGATTCACGCGCGGAACTCACGAGAATCTTCGAGCACCTCCAAATTATTTCTTCGTATTTCTAGGTATCGAGGACGGAATGTTCCAACGATGTTCCGAAATGGAAGGCGATTGAAAAAGCTTCTCTTCTGATCTTTTGATTCGCGTGGATGTGTTCGTTTAATGATTTAGAAACGATTGCCGCTTGCAATATTTATTCACTTCAACTGAACGATTTTACATCCTTTGACAGATTTGTATTTTTCTAACAGTACAATATTTCTTTTATATATATTTCGCGCTTTTTTCTTCTCTTCTGAAAAGATTCACTTAATATTCGTGCCTTTCAAAATGGGTTTATTCCGTACAAATTTTCCTATTTTCTTTTTATTTCTTTCTAAGATCCTGACTTTTCTAATAATTTCAAGATACTTTCGAGTGTTCATATGATTCCCAGGGATGACTTCCTCTGATTCCTTCGACTTAAAAGCAGCTTAACTGAACTTATTGAGCTTACGTTTGTGTCAGGTTTACGTCGTCCAAGTCTAAGAACTCACGTATAGTACAATGATGATGACGTTCAGTCTAATCGATTCTAGAAGAAATAGCTCGCGGGAAGACGACAGAAGGTGTGGAAGACACTCCTTGGAAGACAATCGATCTCGTTTACAAGAACGAGCGCGAAAGATCGGTCTTCGTCGATCTGGAGCAAAATTCAAGCATACGTTCGCGTTCTATATTACATAAATTATAATAAATTTAACAATGGACCTTTGTTATGATATTTTAAAAGGTCACAGAGCTGTTACTCATCATTTCAAACTTTTATTTGAGTTGATGCAGTAAATATATAATCCGTACATATATAAAGTTACTATTCATCGCGTATACTCTCGGGGAATCTAAATTTTGAAATATCGATAAATTGCACATTTTCTCTCTCTCTTTCTCTCTCTCTCTCTCTCTCTCTCTCTTTCATTCTCACATTGGCTAGAAAAATTTAGGCAACATGCGTCGCTGGCGCGGTGCCAGGTTTCTCATTTCTCCAACTAATACCGTGAGTTTGTCGCTTCGCTGTCTTTCAGAAACTGGGTTATCGGGCACACGTGCATCCATGACGCCATAAAGAAAAAAAAATAGTCGACAACCAAAAGATTAGCAATCTCGATCAAAATGCAATTAATGACCGTTTCGTGACAAATATATAGAATGCATATATAGAAACGAGTACCTTAATTCAACTCGCATACGTGGAATTATATTCGTATTCTGCAAAATTCGCGATTATATCGTGTGATAAAAACGCGCTTTTTTTTTTTGTTTGTGTTGACAATTGATAAATATCGGTGATTATCAGCGGAGAGAATTATCGACGAAATTTAGAGTGTACAAAATGATTAATATATAATGAAAAATAATTGATTAAGATGGAAAATAATTTTATATATATAAATAAAGTAACAGTGTAAAATTAAAAATGTAAACTGGCGCATTTAACAGGCGCTTGGTTATATACCTTGACTTTTCGTTTTCCTCGAGAGCGCTCGTTTTATTGGCACGAAAGTTTACAAAGTTGTTTCCGCGAACGTAGTTTCCTGGTACCGATTACCGGTGCAAAGGTAAAACACAAACTATGTCGCCGGACGAAACCCTTACACGTACACGACAGAAGTCGAGAAAGAAATTTACATGTTTCTCTGAAATTAAAACCACGTGTCCATTTCGTCTTTTTTTCTCAATTTAATTCTTAAAAAAGAAATCTTTTTAAGAAATACTTAAAAAAAATAAAAATAAAGAATATAATATAAAAATCATAAAACCCTCAAATATACATTACCATGTGATCTTATAATAATTCACTAAATTAAATTAATTAAATTAAACAACTTATTACGATAAGAAATATGTAAAATTTATAATAAGAAATATTGTAATTGCAGAATGGATATCAACGAGAATTGTGATGATAACATAGCATGTGTTATGTAAGCTATCAACCCGGTTAGTCGGTCGAGCGTAAATTCAAATGTCGGTACATCGTGAAGTGAACGAAAAATTCGAGCCAAGTAGTTCCAACAATTTCGACTGCACGAAACCATGACATATGCGTCCTTGATCGTGACCCGGACAAGGTCACGTCTAAAATTTAAATTGTACTTAATCGTGCAATTCAGAAGCATAATACTAACGTCGCAAGAGAAAGCAGTATTTCAGGTTCATCACCCAAAGAGACTTTAATAAATCGCGATTTTTTTCCGACTCAAAATTTACAATTCATCTCCAATTTTATATCCGGTAATATTTATGTATATTTAAATTTTATTTATACATATTTACATGTATTTGATTTATATACCTTATATATACGTAACTTCAAAGAGAAATATGCTGCCAAATTTGGCAATCTGTTTCAGAAATTCTTCTTTATTTTGTGGTCTCTAAAAAATCTCACAGTACCTGCAGAGAACTAAATTCTGCTACTGCGTCCTTGATTCTGACAGAAAGAATTCGTCATAAGCGACCGTTCGGCAGGAATCTCCCGAAGGACCAGATAAGTAAATAAGGGAGTACCCTCTTTTCTCGTTCCTTAGACACGCAAACCCGTACCCGAAAATCTTGTTCAAAAATTCACTAGAGATTTCAAGCAAAAAATATTTGCGCATTAAACCTATTCAACCTTCGGTTTGCATTGTTTAATAATTATTGTCTTTTATTTCCTACCCTTATTCATTTGCTATTTATATAATATTAATCTAATCTACAACATTCAATACTTCAGTAATTCTCTTCTTTTTCTTTCTATTACGACTTATTCATTCTCCGTAGGTAGTAATATCCTAATCAAATTTTATTTCTCATTTTTTGATAAGAAGCATTCATAAAATATCGTCAGATAAATGGAATTACATAGAAATAATAATTTTCATTTTTTCAAGAAGCTTGTTATACAAAATGCTTTTCTGATATGGAAACAGATAATTTTCTTCTACTAATTTTAATAAGCTTAAAAATATATGTATTACAAAACTTGCAGTATATCTTTTTCTTTAATATAAACATTATGTATAGCTTTCACAAAATTTCGTAAAGTGTGTATGTGTTTTTTAAATATATTATACATAATATATAGATGTAAAACGATTTTGGAAAATATAAGTTTGTCGATTTTAATTAATTAATTAATTAATCGAAAGCAGGTAAATTTTATCATCAGAAACCTCGTTGATATTTTGCTCATAAATTAATGTGTAGTTAATACTTTTTAAAAAAAGTACGCATTTTCTTTCGCGAGATCATTGCGCCCGCAGTATCCTCCACGGGATCACACAAAACGATCCTCTTTATTCTGCTCTTTCCTTGCCGCATCACGCTGCGGTATTTCTCCTAATCGAATCACGTCGCATCGCGCCCCGTAAATCGTTATCACTGCCTATCACATTATCGTGTACAACGGATAATAGGACAACGAGCAGAGAGGAACTCGTTCTTTCACATTTAATGGGTTCGCGTCACTCACGAGCGCGAAAAAACGAACGAAAACAGATGGGAGGATAGGTGATGATAAAATCATCTAAAGAGACTAGAGTCGTCGTAAAATTTCTAATGAACACGCCGCTCGAATATACCGAAGTGACCGATTGTGACGTCCGATCCGGATGAGGCGTTGTCTACGTTTCTCGCGCATTTCGTGAACGCGAGTTCGTCCGACGACTCCCTGCCCTTCTTCCATAAAAGACCGGATCATCAGACACCCTCGTGCTATTCGACGCGCCGCCGTCGAGCGCATGAATGCGACTGCCGAGATCGCGGCCTGACGAATCACCGAGTCGCCACCGGGGATGAAATGCACCGAAATATAATGCGAATTAAAGGCGATGTTATACGGATATCATATACTTTGCGTGTACTAATTGGAAAAGTGATATTCTCCAGTATTTTTACTATTTCAAGAGAAAAAAACAACATATGAAAAATAAAGAATGATAAAAAATATTTATTCATTTGAAAAAAATCATATATATATATATTAATTATAGAATAAAATTAATACAAAAAACTTTTAGAGTCTTTTAATATGATTATTTAAAAATAATAAAGTGTCTTTTTGAAATAACTGTTCTTAATCAATCTTTATTTAATACTGATATAACAAATACATTTAAAACTAAATATTAATTATTAAACCTGCTAATTAATTAATTTATGTATATTAGAAATAAAATTAATTAATATATCTATCGATGCTCTTTTGTTTCATTTAGTGGTTGCATATATGCCTTTTCCAGAACATCTCGTTTAATTATTCGACTATATGCGCAGGACTGAAATGCGCATGCACGTTTATACTTGGTGAGACATTTATTCGACACTTTTTGCGACGTGATGTTGTGTAGTATTAATGTGACCACGAGATATGGGCGCGTTGATCTCCGTCGAATCTAATCTTCTTTAATTCGGACGTGACAGGAATTAGCATGATCTCAGAATTGGTCTCGTCGCGACGTAAATTTTAACGTTTTATGAGAAAGAACTATAAATTATATTTACATCATGGAATGTTCAACACGAAGCGTAAAAATAAAATAATGCCTTTGTCAAATTTAGAATAATTATATATTTAGAAATATCAATAATTTAAAGCAGTTATACGCATTGCATTTAATACATTTATAAACTCGCAGTTAAAAAATTTTTATTGAATGAAAACTTAATGTGTGTGTGTGTGTGTGTGTGTGGGAGAGGGGGAGGGGGAGGGAAGTGTAGAAAATACTATTAAACAATGAATACTGCATAAACACTTAAAAGCTGATATATCCTGAGATTTTCACGTAATCTATCTCTATCTATCTAATATGCTTAAGACATTTATAATTGAATCTGTCAATCTCTTTTAAGCGTATTATAAAATTTACTTTAAATATATAATCTGGTATTTATTTTAAACCCGCGTATTTAAAGTAAATTATAATCCCTGCAATATTACATAAGCCCGAGTGGAAATCCATCTTCGTCAATGAACGAGTTATTTATAGTGAACAATAATCAATCGATTATTATAGAAACCAGAAATATCTAAGCAACTTGTATATATACCAAAAAAAGCTTTGTCGAATGGATATCAATTCCAATTTTCAATCGCAAAAAACGAATTATTTTGGACACGCCTTGTTTCCGGAGTAACGATCGGAGTGGCACAAAGGCAACACCTTTGCTCCCCTCCCCATTTACTTTTTTCTCTTCGAAGAAAACGAGACATTCGAGAGGAGACATCAAATAGGATTGTTTTCTTTAGCCCCGTCGGTCGAAATATTCGAGAGAATAGAATCGCACCTGTCAATTTATCGAGAAAAACGATAAAATACTGATTCGTTTCGTTGACGCATTTATTACTGTACTTTATATCTTTTCTATACCAAACCAAGTCTCGCGAGGTCTCTTTATGCATCTATCGCATTTTAAGAGGGCAACTAAGGACGCGTAGGAGAAACGGAGAGGAACGAAGATAAGACGAGTCCAAGGCGAAGAATAATGGAGAAAACGGAAGAAAGAGAAGAAGGATGGCAAGGCGGCAATGCGACGGCGGTTGCGCCACCACGGCGAGGTGGCGTGCGTCAAATCAGCTGTGAGTCGGGTAATTCGAGTCAGCTGACTGTCGGACGAACGGCACCGCCGCGTGTGGAGCGTGGAGCGGCGGCGAGGCGGGGAGAAGCGACGCTCCGACTCTGCGACAATCAATATTCCGCTCCCGCTCCCGCTCCGCGTGCGCGTCACGCGTTCTCTTTCTCTCTTTCTATGCGATTTTTCCCCTCGGATCACTTTGATCTGTATACCCAAGTTTTGTCGCTCGACTTTTCTCGAATTATGATTTCCAAGTATTATCCGTTAAATCTTTTAGAAGCAAGTAGAGAGAGAGAGAGAGAGAGAGAATAGTCTTGACTAAACTTTTTTTTTATAGATTCTTGTCGTGACCAATGTTGTGTAACTTATGTAAGTATTTATAATCGAGACTCTCATTCTTTATATAAGTATATCGTATAAAAAACTTTGTCTTGACTAAACTTTTTCATAGATTTTTTATCAATGTTGTGTAATTTATATAAATATATTATAATCAAAACTATTATTCTATATATGTATAAAGCCTCGCTTTAAAAATAATCATACAATATTATATATTATACATAAATCAAATCTGTGAAAGAGAGAATCTGGTAGTGAAAATGTTCAGTTTTAAGACATTTTGCATATATGAATTATTCGATAAGTTAGTACAAAAATTAAAATTATAAATTAATATTTTATTATTATATAGAACTAATATATAATAAAATGTATAAATTTCATATATATTATATAAAGCAAACTTTAGCAAAAGTTTCGCTTTATCAAAGATTATTCAAATGGAATGCAGAATACGCTCTTGCTTTTACACTTTTGCAACAACGAATTCCATTTCTATGAAGAGTATTTTTTTTTGTTTGAATATTCCGTTAAATTTAGAATATATAATCTTTAAGAGCTCAAAGAAAACATGGAAATATCGCAATAATCATGTATTGTACTTTAAGAAATAATAGTTTTTTTTACCACACATTTAAATAAGTGTTTCAGAATATGATATACTGTTGCGACATGTCTATTTCAGTTCTAAATGATTATATGTTTGCAGATTAATAGTCGATGATGTAGCGTATCTCGAAATAGCAAAAAAAATAATTCGTTATGTCATCGCCGTGTGCAGCAAGAACGAAAATTATGATACGATTCACTCTCGCTGTAATTTTTACGATTGCTGTTCGCTTTAAACAATGGATCTTCAGTAGATATACAATTGATTGTGAGAGCGATTCAATGAATCAGAAAATTCTAGAGCCACACTCGATAAACTTTCAAGTATCGCGGTAATATTTCTCAACGATAAGATAAAAAGAAAAACGCTACTACAAGTAGCTTATTTTATACTGAACATACGTTCAATCAAGAACCAACATAATGAAAAATTTAACGACTTTTCTGTTATACACAGAAAAATTTTCCCGTTTACGATCGTAAAACTAATCAATCCAGAGATAAGAGAATCATCCATAAAATGAACAACACAATTTATCTCGTTGTCTCGATTCCAGTCATTAAAACATTATTGTACTCGAGACAGGCTGCTCTAACGATAATTACCGAAAGATTATCAGAAAGATATTGTTTACGTCAGGAATTACGACGGAAAGCACGGCAAGGCTTTGAAATTACATGCTGTGGTCTCAACATTACGTCCTTAATGACCGAGAGCCAGAGAAATAACAATTAAAGCTAAGGGGAGCCTTGAAATCCGATCCTGTACGAGTAGTTTAACTTAAACCTAGGCAACAAGACGAGATCGCGATCCTGGCGAAATAATTATCAGAAGGATCGACGAGAGAGATAGAGGGTAGCTCGAAGGTTGAATAGCTGGCATCGAGGGGAGGGAGGGGACGGTTGGCGCCAGGCGCCATCGGAGCGGCTGATTCTCTCTTTCGTTGGGATTACATCCTCACAGGATGCGAATCGATGAACGGACCGAACGGCGCCTCGAAGGCGCCTCCGCGTGACGTCGCGGCGCTACCCCTGATAAACATTTTCTCCAGCGTTTGTTTACTTCCCCATCATACGCCACTATCCACCAAGGGTGATTCGCCACGATATCTCTTTCCCTCCCTCTCTTTCTCTCCTGCGATTTACGTATTTCTGTCTTTGTAAACGTTGCGAATGGCAGCAACGAGCAAAAATCATATTCACTATAAAACATGTAAGAATATAATGCAAAAAAAATATATCATTTTACTTAATTAAGTTTTCTAATTAAAATGAATATTCTAAATTAAAATGGAGAGAGGGAACGAGAAGGTAATAATCTCTCATATAAGATTATTTTTATCTCGTCAGAAAGAGTGAATTCCGCAGACTGCGCATTGCTTTCTTCTCACACGAGCGATTTGCGTGTAAACACTTCCGCTTAAAGGAAGGTTTTCCCGTTTCGCGGTACGTCCAGACGATTGTGGGCAGCGCGACAGTTTGCGGTTTCGTCTGTGCGGTTTCTGCGGCCCTTTCGTCGCGTCTCGTCGCGCCTGACATCTCCACTCGCCGGAAGTCCATTAATCGGCTCGCGTTTCATGTCCTTCACGGAACTGCCGTCCTTCTTCGTATTAAATATTCGTATCACATGCAGGATAAATCGAGAAAAGTTCCGTCCTTCTCCGGACGGCGGAGAATGAATCTTTCAATGAGCGAACGATGAAATTGGCAACGTGTATCCGCAAATAGCGATCGCCTTTAGCAATCTACTGATTGACAACGTAATATCAAAGTAAGTGTCGGCCAAACAACGTGACGTTGAAAAAAAAGGTAATAAAGGAAAGTCACGATAAAGAGAACAGTCGATGGATTTTTTTTTTTTTTGTATCGTGACATTGTGGCAATGTCATTGTCGCTATGTTAATTAGCCTAATGAAAACGCATGATTCAACTCGGCGTACTTGCCACGCGACAAATACCGACAAGGCATTCGCAAGCGAAACGAGCTCTCATCAAAATTCGTAAATGCTTCATTTCACTTATATTTAAAATCAAATGAACCGTCAACGATCTCGCGCGTTGCGGAAGAGCAAACGTCGCGCTATTACATACTTTAATTACATATTATGTCATATGTAGATCGTAATAAATTATTCCTCGCGCTTTTTATATTTACATATTCATATACAGTATCTGTTAAAATAAAAGATGTAAATGGATTTTAATTGAATACAGAAATACATAATATTTGATTTTTTTCCTCGCGACACATTTCTTTTCATTTGTACATTATTTTCTTTTCGCAACTGTTATATTTGCAGCTTACAATCTAACATTTGCGGAATATAGAAGCGCTCGATTCGATATCTTCTTCAATCGGACGAATCATTAAAAATCGAGGTCATGTCATCGTCATCTCAATTCCAACTTCGATCTCTAAGCACCGAGGTGTGAAGCTTGCCCATTCAATAGCGCCTCGCCAAATGCAAATATTGACTTAACCTTAATCGTATACTGCATCGCGCCGTCAAAGTTCAGGAGAATACGTAGATACATATACTATATATGCATTTACGTCTATGAAGAGGGGCGAAAATGAGGTTCTATTTAGCTATTCATGCGTTTGAATCTTAATTTGCCAAAGCTTTTCAATTTTAAACCATCTTGAAACTTAAATATTATATACCCTGCGCTAATTAAACGCTCGATAACTTGATGAAAGAAATATTGAGTAAAAATTATTCGTAAAATAAAATATTCTATGTAGACATAAGAACACAATTGACATAAAAAAAAAAAAAAAAATTGATAATTAAATGCAGAAAAGTCACGGAAAGTTAACGTTCGGTTAAATTTTTAAGTACAGTTTATGACTCTTTCTTTGAAACTAAAATAAGGAGAAAATAGGACATTTTAAACTTAATTTTGATCCTATGTTTTACGCACAGGAAAGAACGTCGGACAAACGAATAAAAACGCGTCACTGATAAAATCATATACGTATCACGTTCAAAAAATCGAGTATTTTGAAGACATGTACGGTGCAATGAAAAACCAGTATGTTATACGAGTATCCTTGATGAGTTTCGAAAGCCGCAGAGACGACCGGCCTCTTAACCACGTCGAGCGCACGACAACCGTAGGCACGTGCTACACACGTCGCGCGTAACACATGTTCGCAACGTAATTACGTCACACGGATACGCAAGTAAGCCGCGATACGGCAGCTGCGAGATTCTACTCTAGGTGCACAAGTGTGAAATTCTCTTCACTTAGAAATGTAAGAATATTTCATCTATTTTTGTAGAAATATTCTGTATTTTATTCTGCGCGTTTCAAGATTTTGTTACGTTTTAATATAGTTTTATTTCGAAATTAAATAAAATACAGATTTTTTTTCTTAAAGGAAAATAGATAATGTATAATATTTATGTATATATCGCATATAAATTTGTTCAAGTAATAACAAGATTGATTATAAAATAAGCTCTTTATTTTTTGATTGACTCATTATGTGATAATAACGTGAATTTGATACAGACGATTTCTAAAATCGCAATAAGTCACAAAATATTAGCTAACTAACAATTATTCAGCAAAAATAATATTGCGAATTAAATACTATATCTCGCTGTTTATTACGAGAGAAGCAAGCTGTGTAAATTGAAACTCTTGTGAGCAGTTATCTGATAAGACAATTTATTGTAACCGTATATACTTTTGCACAGTCTCGTATATAGAAACTGTTTATATATTTTATCGCGTATATTTTCTCGCGAGGTTTATTTCGTAAAATTGTGAGAACAACCATTGCACTTTATTCGAATCCTAGCATATCGATACTCGCGTACCTCTTCCTGGCAGATATCTTAGATCTTGTCGAGAGATGTAAGTTACTTTATAAGCTTTCGGAAAAATAACTTCGTCGCATGACAAAACGATTTTCTTCGTGTTTTCAGATCAGCTTTTCGAGTAGCCTTTTCGTATCAAATTTGCATTTTTTTACATAACATCTTTCACAAACAGATGTGAGAACAAGACGGTGGAAAATGAGATATACAATTTATTTTTCGTTTTATATCCCAATTTTATATGCCTTATAACAATAATATGATCAGAATGCATTTCCAGTTATCGCGTATATACAGGTGATATATTATAAATATCGGTTCAAATGGTGTCCTTCGACATGAACACGTTTCGTAACAATTAAAGAAGAAAAAAGGCATTGGTATTACTTAAGCAGTTGCTTGTGCTATTATTGTTTCACGATGACGTAAGTCAATAGACGAATTACTAAAAGATGAATTGCAATTAGTTCCTCTGTTTGTCACATTTGACGTCGTCAAATTGTTAACAAAAGTCTGTATATCAGCGATAGCGGCGTATATCTTTCCTTCGAGCTAAGATAACGTCGACTGATTAAGATTCTTATTGAAAGACAATAGCACGAGAAAATGTGTTTCAAAATTCTTTCATAAAATACAGTGTTTCACAAAAATGCGAATCATATAATAATTTACAAATTACAAATTACAACATGTATAAGATGAAATATATATTTAAAAAAAAGGATATTTTCAAATATCTAGTTTAAAAACATTTCAATAATCTTCTGAAGTTTCTAAAAACAGTAATCTTCACGTGAAAAATATGCTATTCAAAATTTTGTCGTTTCTTATTTCTCTAGAAATATTCAAAAATTGTTGACATAAAACTGACATTTTATACGCAATGACTGAATGATTTAGTTAAAGTGAAATATGTAATAAAATTAATTTGCATTAACTACGGAAATCATAAATTCCCATATCACCTAGCGGCCAATTTCTCTGTATATATATGTATATCATCGTGTGAGCACTTTCGGTAAACGAAATTGTCCTTGCATTTGGCATCTCTCGCTAGATCCACAAGAAAGAGAACGGTACAGCCATTTAACATCACCAATCACCAGCATACCGGGGTCGGTATATACAAGATACAAGGAAGCTGCAGGTAGTGTTTTCACGTCGAAGCGAGACAAACCGGAAACTGACCTGCAGAAACACGTGACCGTATCCTCAACGTCGATGGAGAGCGACGTCTCGATGGCGGAGTACTTAAGGACCTTCCTGTTACCCAGGCCGAACATCGGGACGAGAGCACGGTGATACCAGGGGAACGTGATGGGTAGGTGTGCCGGGGGCATAAAACAAGGAAGAGAACGGAAAGGAGAGGGAAACGGAAGATGAAAAGAGAAAAAGAGCGAGAGAGAGGGAAAGATATGTATACTTTGCTCCGGTTGGTCGGAACCACTTGGCCGGCCGTTAGGCCAGTAACGGAGCACAGACTGACATTGCCGTTCTCCAGGCAGCGGGCAGGCAGGCAAGCAAGCCGCCGTTCGCCAGGTACCACCACCGCGCGATCGTCCACGTCGCGGTCGACCTCTCCACCGCCGCCGTGGCAGATAGAGAGAAAGCGGAAGAGAGAGGGGAAGACGCTGATATATCGCCGGGATGAGGGGTACCAGGAAAATTCCACTGTGATGTTTAAGAGGAAGCCGGTGACGCGGAGATTGGCGGGAGAGAAAGAGAGAGAGAAAGACGGCCTGAGAAAAAAGAGATCGAGAAAAAGAGAGAGAGAGAGAGAGAGAGAGAGAGAGAGAGAGAAAGTACTCAGGGGCTTCTTTAGAGTGACGTCGCTAAATATTTTGTATATATACTATCATCCTTTTTCACTTCTCTCTCTTCACCGTTCTTGTTACTTGGCAGTTCTCCGTTTTCCTTGAGCAAACTCGTCATAATGCAATTAACAATTGACGGAATCGAAACCAAACAAGTTGTATGTCTGTTAACATGTAATGCAACGCGAAATCACTCGACCAATGGCGATTCTCGGCTGAATTCTTTACTATCTGTCGGGAGAGAATTCGAGAAGCAACAGCAGCGGAAGTACACGCAATAAATTAGATGATAGAAAAGCTATTATCTTACGAATAAAAAATTCGTGTATAGAATATCCTAATTTTCTGGACGCAATTTTATCGTTTGTAAGATTTTCGTGAAAAATAAATTTTACATACGAACAATATTTATATCTTTTTTATCAGACATATATATATATATATTTTTTTTATAAAAAATGTTTAAAAAAAAAATAGTATAAAAAGTTTATATTTATATAATAGTGTATATTGTTTCAAAAAATTAAATTGTTTCTTCGAAATGGTTTAAAAAAATATAACTTATATATTTAACCTTTTTTCAGCTATGTGGTAAAAGTAAATTTGCGCTTAAAAAATCATTTCTTTAAAATTATATAGTAAAGAATAATAAGGTTAATACAATATATAGTAAAAGATAAGATAAGATCATTTTCTACAAAAATGTAATTTAAAAAATCTAAGATTCTATTTACATTATTATTTGCTTTACTATCCAAAGGTTGCCGAAACACAGCTAGTGTTATATGACATGTCTGAAAATTTTAACAACGTGTTACTTTTGACCCAATTTCTGTTGTCTCGAAGGACTAATCAATAAACTACATACAATTTTAATCGTCGACGAGTTGTTACTGGACTGCTTCTTCGTTTATTGGCTTCGTGTCAATACGTCTGCTATAGAAATAAATATTGAACAGGTAAAAAAGCGTTTCGGATGTTTCAGAAAAATTGCAGGAATAATCTCCTGTGTATTATATAATTTTAGATAAACAACCTGTCAAGCTTCTTTTCACTTACAGATGGTATGAGAAAGAGAAAGCAACATTTATTTTGCAAATGGATAACTAAAGGTAGGATATAACGTTTCTATTAATTTCGCGACATTACGTATGCTAATCTTGATGCATCCGGACGAACTTGGAACCGATAGATATACTTACGTATGTACGACAAGGGACTTAATGTATTCCATCTGTGAGTATAAATACAACTGTGCGATACAAGTTCACGGAAAGTCCGCGTCGTATATGCAAAAGGTTAAGGCCATTTCGTGCGTGCAACATTTTATTACGTTTAAGTCTTTCAAAATTGTCCTTAATCGATCTCTCGACACATGATAGGCTTATGGTAACTATCGGATATCTCGTTTTTAATTATCAATGATAGGAACTTTGAATTTAGAAATGGAAAAAAGGAAAAATAATACAAATTCTAAAACAATATTTTTACTTCCTTATATACATATATATATTAGTAAAAATTATTCGCGTTTGTGACAGGAAATAAATAACATGCAATGTTACATGTGTATGTATTCGATCGGATGTATAGGTTATCGATAAAAAATATTGCCAGACAAATTACAGAACGTCGACGTGGGCGCTCGCGGTCTGAATGGTGAAACGTCGGAAAAACGGCGATCGGTGGCGGAATATTGCCAAGAATAAAGACAGTTGTCACCAACGTCCGCCAGCTGAGAGAGAAATATCGACGCTAATTACGTCGATAGTGAATAGATATCGAAGTATTATACAGCTCGAACTAGCCGATATATCGTCACCAATTGCGAGCAAACGTTACGAGGAGACTATTATTAGAGCAAGAGATGAATTGAAAAACCTTACGCCACGCGTACCACTTTCAACAAATTCAATAAATTATAAATATATAAATTATTATTTCGATACTGAGATCGATTCGCAATATCGGGAAATATTTTTAAATTACATTAAAAAAAAAAGATAATATTAAACGATATATTTAGCATATTTACTAACAGTTTCTAATAATATTTCATCTTTTTCGTATTTGTATCTAAAGTCTATACCAAAAAGTTGTGACTATATAAAAATAAAAAACGAATAATTTAATCGCGCTAAATTTCACGCAAGTGTTATACAGACGATAGAATACTAGTATCGATTTTTGTTACGTTTTGATAGTATCGATTACTGATAATGAGCAACCAGAGTTGTTATCCAACAGAGCGAGAGTATATCGCGAGGCTGATTATTTTTGCTCGCTCGTCCGTGAATCCCTCATTTCTCCATTCACAAATATGCCTCTACCAACGGAAGATGTCAGATGACATTATCGTGAAAAATGAGCACGGAGATAACAAGGGTGCGGATGAATGTCAAGTAAATGCGATGTCGACCTGGACGTTTACAGACCGCGACATATCCTTCGTAGGTCTTTAGGGATAGTCAAGGCGTGAACAAGTGTGTCTTACAAAAACTAACAATCTAACCCTTAATCGATAACGTATATCTTCTATATGTGTGCCACATATGTGATAATTATGAAAGAAGTTTAATTATGATATTATGTTATTCAGTAATTTATCATCTTTTTCTAACATTCTTCTTTTCTCCATCAATAAATTATATTTTTCAAACAAATAAATCAAGGGCAAATGCAACAAAATTAATAAACGCAAAACTAGACTTTTAAGATGACTTTTTCTTGGTAGATTCTCTAATTTATTAGAAAAGTATAAGAAGCAAATTTTTCTGTTCAAATTAAGCGATTTAAATTTTAAGTTTATCTTTGAATAATAAAACGTCATACATTCTAATATTTTAACGTGATTTTAAAATGAGTCGTTAAACTTTACAGAGATGTGTTCTCTGACCAATTGAAAATCAATTGGAAGTAAGTAAGTCCAGTAAGACTTTAATTAAATGTCTTCTTCTTTGTAACTTGTCAACTCTCATTCTGATTAAACATCTTAATGTCTCAAATAAAAAAAAATTACCAAGAAAAAGTCATCTTAAAATTAAATGAATTTTTAAAGAAGAATCGCACTTCAAACGTAATAATGTAATTCTTATATCGTGTCGCGTCGATTAACGATATAAACTGGTTCACGTCAAACTTTACCGTGATTCTTTCGCACAATAAAAGTTTCGATATCACGGCAACGGAGTGTTGCGATGGTATCTTATGATAAACGCGATAACTATATGTTTGCCCGGAAAAACTGGCAGGATACTCGTGAGCACCGATTGGCAGAGCACTACCGCCATCATAAAAGCCGACGATAAAGTGGCTGTTATCATAAAATAAAAGTAGTTGGCTGTGCGTTTAAATAAAAAGCGTTCTTGTTCATTTATTAATAATTTAAATGAGAGTTATTTTAAAATTCTTGTTAACAAGCTTGATGATACTTTAAGAAATAGAATAAAATACGAAAAATATTATCAATAAATGCCCAAGTTTCTTTAAAATAAAATTTTCTAGAATCATATTTTTTTTCTCCAAAAGGAGTGTGGGCCATTCTTGGTAATCTTTCATATATATATATATAAATAATATTTTGAGAATGTCTCAGTCTATTCGTTTCATATATATATATATATATAAATAATATTTTGAGAATGTCTCAGTTTTATTCCATTTTTAGAAATTATAAAAAAACCTTTCTATTAGCCCAAGTACAATAAATTATAAGTATAATAAAAAACTTTAGATTATTTTCTTTTATAAGAATGTTATTCATTGTGTTCGTATAAAAGAATATAACTGCACACATCGATAATTGATTTTTGAAAATACAGTTCAACTTTGCGATTAATTCTAAAAAAATAAAGACATTTATCTAGAACATGTTACATATACATATGACATATTACTTAGAAACTGCAAACATTAATTGTTTTGCGATAACATATGTGTTGTAACTATAATTAACAGAATCTAAATATTTGCGCGATAAAACGCACACCGTTTTACTTTGATAAACTTTTATATATGCGACAATGTATGAAATATTATTTAAAAAATAGGTGTGTAGATTAAGTTGTTATCATTTTAAGGAAACGCATAAATTATTAAGAGTTCTAGTTATAGTTTTTAACGAGTTAAGGAAATACCGCTGGTTATTAAACTAAAGAAATTATCGTAAAACAAACTGAAATCAAGTTTGTCGCAGAGACGTCGTAGTGTTTCACTGTGTCCTTTGAGATTTTCTATATCATTTTTCGTTAGATACTGAGAAATTTATAATTCTATATAAATTATAAAAAAAAAGTTCTGTCTTGTAAAAGTACAAAATATTGATTATAATAAAGTAATAACAAGCAAACGTTATTACAGGTATACTGAGATGAAAAATTTACAAAAAGATTCCTGAATTCTCAATTTGTTATAAAATAATTTCGATGTAGTTCTGTGTAATTATTCACGTATTTTAGTAAGATCTAACGGTCAATAATTAAAGGATTATTATTTCCAATAATAAAGTGTACTATAAAATATTCTTGGAAGTCTAGAAATTCAATTGATATTAATTGTTCTGCAGTAATACACTCGATATTATTGAATGATTAAAATGTGTATGAGAACAGAATAAAATGGATCGACATGACAAAGCTTGATATTCTCGAAGGTAGAAATGAATAATAAATCATGAATGTACGTCAAATTCACTCGACAGTACGCCATTGTAGTTACATTTAATTTATCTGTTATGTATTGGTTGCTCACACTACTTGTATCTGGATTGTACGTATCGATACGAATCAAATTTAAATCTATATATAGAATTTATTAAATATATATAGAATTTGGCGAAACAGATGTTCATCAATTTACTTTAATTTGTGCTTAACGTTTTGTAATTCATAAAAATTCATCAAATTTTGTATAAAATGTTTAATAGTATATTAAAAAAATAATTAAAATTATTGACACATCTTTCGAATTCAATACACTTTTATGTCATGTACATTCTCAGTATCAAAAATTAATTCTTTCTATTAAACGACTTACATATCCAATAACAGATGTTCAAACAAGAGTAAGAAAATACGATAGTTTGGCAAATTATTGTACTATTTATATTATATCATTAGGAAAGACAACCTGCCTTACACGTTATCATAATTTTCAGGCGATGATTACATTGATTACCCTACGTGGACCATAATGTCTTTATGACTCATGTCACACATACACAGTCTTAACTGTAAAAATGTAAACAACCGTCAAACAGATTTAAATTTACCGAATCACGCCGTTCGACGAGCATTACACAAATCGAGAAGATCAACCTCACAGTACTAGAACGCCAAAATTATAAACATCTTTTGATTTATTTGAAAATTGCGCGATCTCGAGCACAGAAAACCTTGCAAAACAGAGAGAAGCTAATCTTAAAAATTTCAAAATTTGTTCATGAATTTTATAAGGTTTCTCTTGATTTTGAAAATCAGATATTTCCAATGTCACAGAATAACATTTATTTAAATTTACTTTAAACCGTCTGTCTGTTGTCTAATTTTGTAAACGAATTAGTCCTGAGATCGAGTTGCAGTTGAACGACGATACTAACATTCTACTCGAAGGTATCAAATACACTGTTCGCCATGGATTTATACCGGCCTCGATACTTTCTCCAAGGTCCTCCGAGATCGGGAAGAATCGCGCGACACATCGCGCTGGAAACGTCACGTCACGGCATTTTGGCGAACGCGCAACCGTGCGTGAATCACCAAGGAAGCCAATCGTACCGCGAGAGATCGAGGTGAGTCATCGCTCGGTTCGGTTTCGCGCCAGCGAACAGACTTTGCTCGCTCGCTAGAGACACTCAAGTCGCCATATTCAGGCCAGGTACATTAACGCAAAATGCTATATTTTAAAAAGCAACAGAAAAAAGTGATGACCTCCACGACATTTCGTTGCGAAAAAATCTATGTCTCAGAGGGGAAGCAATATCTCCACTATCGATTGACGCGCATCAATCTTGGAAGCTACTCCGTACAAAAAAACTTCGTGTTTTACCCTGATAAAACGCCGATTAATTTACACGATGCTGTTCTTTTGAAACGATCAAAGTAATTTTACAAAATAAAAAAATTTCGCCTCAAAATTAATATAATTAGTTAATACAAGTGTTAACCTTAAAAACATTTTGTGATTATTAAAAATAAAATTTGCATAATGCACATTCAATATACTCATGCTTATCAGAAACTGACGATAGCGATTTACACGACGCAAAGATATGTTTGTATATATATTAATGACGTCCGTTTAACGCCGATGGCAGATACTGCTAATTAAATCACAAGTCCAAAGGAAAACGTCCGGTCAGAGAGACCGTCATTCTTTAAAGCGATATCGTCGAAAGAAATGCGCGTCTAGTGCAAATTGTCGTTATTATTTAAAAGTTAATAAATTCATTTGTTTCCATTAATAATAATATAACTGAGAAAATGATAATATTTCTCTACAAAAAAAAAAAATTAATCAAAGATATAAAAGAATTCTTATTCGACAAAACTGATGATAATCAGTTGCAATCGCCTGATAATCGAAGTTTGAAATCTACCATCTGGCACAAGTTACAGGAAATTTGAATTGAAATATAATAATCCATTGTAAGAATAAAAATCTATAAGAATCTCATTAATTAAGGATATGAAAAAAATCCTTATTTTTTTAAAGAAAATTATTAATTTTTACAATCAAATTCATAATCTTTCTAAAGTTTACAAAGGCGAATTATTTGTAAAAAAAAAAAAAAAAAAAAACTATATCAAGGTCACATTTTTCTTAAACAAAATATTGCAGATTTTGTTTATGTTCCAAGCCGCTGTTGAAACGAAATCTTCGATCTGTGTCATTGTGAAAGTTATGTAATCTGATGTAAAAAAAGAGAAAAACACCTCAAAACATCTAAGTTGATATATAGAAGATCTTGCGTATAGATTTTTCGGAAAAGTTAACAGCAATGTCTCGTTGCTTTTTTCAAGAAATTTGATCTTACGAGCCAATTTCAATCCGGTGAAAGTAGTATAAAATTAATAATCATTCGTGGTTGCATATATCTCGTCGCGGTGAATAGAAGAATTCAGCGTGCAAATTTTATGTATAAAATAGTGTGTCGCGGAGAAACTTTATGCATAAATCTCCGTCGTAAAGAGCCTGCTCGTGAAACTGCGGAAAATAGCTTGCGGTATCCTGAATGGGATGGAAAACCGAGGGATCATTGTTCCATCGTCAATTCGATGGTAATTGTAACACCAATTCTTCCATGTTATACGAGCGATTCGCGTGTCTCGCGAATTGTCTGATAAATGTGACTCCATCTACTTGATATGGCCTTTGTTTATCATCGGGTATTATTGTACACTTAATACTACTATACACAGCGAAAAATGAAATTAAGAGACACGCGAAAGTAATATTTTCATTAATATAATTACACGATCCCGAATACATTTAATAACTTTCTTGCCTGACAATGAGTTTCAAAAGAGATTTCTTTTGCTCGTGAAAATATTATAATTTTATAAATTTATATTAATAAATTATGAATTAATAAAACTTCTCCAATATATAATCAAGAAATGTGTAAAAGCAATAATATCAATAATAATTAGTTGTCTGTACGCAATAAGTATATTAATAGTGTATTAATAATAAAGTTAAGTAATAAATAAAAAATAATTGTAAAAATGTAATAGCAATATATTTATATCGTAATATTATCGAAAATATCAGAGATATTATTATTTTGCTATTATTAGTGTTATAAAATTATTTTTGTAATTTCTTCATTTATAACATTTTGCTGTGTATACAGTTAGCTATGGCGCGCATCTCGAAAAATATTGATGCGTCCAATTTAATCGTAATAATTACATAATAAATATGTATAGATACTATGAAAATATCGTTATTTTCAAAATAATTAAAAAAAAACAATTTAAAAAAAATTTAGCACATATAACTTAACGTTTTCCGATCAAACGATGTTATATATATATATAATAGGCGTACATATATTATGGCTTACGTAAGCAAATTTATTGCAGCCCGAAAACACACAACTGAAACAATTTCGTTTTAATTTTCCTTTGATGGTTAGCCAGTCTCAATCCTTGTGACTATTAAAGGAAACTTTGTATTACAGATTTATACGAATACAATAAAAGGGAAACCACTAAGTAGTCTAAGTAAATCGAAGTTGTCCATACGATTGATCCTAAAGCCCACGTTAACCTCGATTAATGCTAAGCGTGATTAAACACACTTTCTTTCTCTGTCTACTATTACATTTGAGTCCACGAAATGTCTCGTCGCTATATTGGAAAATTTCCTATCAATGTAACGGAAAATGACTGAATTCGTTTATGTTATTGTACTATTTATGCCTCACTATGCAGTAAAATATAACTTCTCTCGAAAGAGATTAATATTTGTCACTTTATAAAACGTAATGAAAAATCGTTATTCCATATATATATATATATATATAGATAGGTGTAACTTATTCAAAATAAACAATCGATTGTGGTTTATCGCATCCGACGTTATTACAGCTAACAGAATAGATTGTTGACAAACATGAAATCACTCTCTTTCTCTTATAGAAAGTCGACCTTCCTCTTATCTTACATATGGTCTTTTTAATTTACATAAAAAAAGATTCTAGCGATATCAAATCTCAAATTAAAATCGTAAAGCATACTTAAAATTAACATTTCGTTATCTGTTTATAGTCCTGAAACTCAACTGATGAATTCGTTGCTCAGCGAGATTAACCGTAATAACGTCATCAAAACTTTCGCTGAAGAAGAGAAGTCGCTGAAGAGAATCCGTCATTAAAATGGTTTCTCCTGTGAGACAGTCGGTGTGACGGGGAAAAGAATGAATCGCTATAACCAAACTCTTATTTAACTAATTGTAAGCCTATTGTCTGCTCGCGACTGATTTTATAAAGTCATTCACTGGAACAGAGCGGGGTAACGATCGGCTAGACAAATAAAAAAAAAAAATAGCAAATGGTATTGTACAGAATGGTAAAAAAACTGTACATATGAATCGTGAAATAATTTAAAGATTCAAAAATGCGGAAAAAATTCTCCCAAATAAGAGCTTAAAAGAACCAATCCATTAAAAATAACGATTATTTAGAAGATGCAGATAAATATTTTTCAAGTATTGATAAGTATTTTTCGCTTAATTTCAAACGTGGTTTTCGCTTTGTAATAAAATTAAAAAAAAATTAAGTTTATAATTGCAGACAAAAATGCCGAAAAGTTTGTCGCGAAGATTCGGAGAAATTCGTTCAATATAATGTAATGTTTTATTTAACCGTCAGATATTTAACGTCAAAGCATAAGGGTCGCGATAAGTTCGAAAGTAAATTGATAAGTTACAAATGAGATACGTAAAAAAAGAAAGAAGAATATTTCTCGGGCGAACTACTTCGTTCAAAAAATATGGACTTCAGACCGAGAGGGGAGACGTATAGTTTTTCAGCGCCCTTGTAGGTGCACGCATCACTCGACCGACGATGACGAAGACGTTCCGAGGTGACGCTTCGAAAACCCGACGGAGATGGTCGCGCGCGACTCTCTCGCCGCGATGACTTTCACCTCACGAGGAAAAGGCGAGCCCGGCGCGCGGATAATCGCGCGAGCGGGACGTGGACGCATGGCGTGACGGTGCGCTGACTCGCTCGTTTGCGGGCGCAGGTTAACGCAGGTTGGAGGTTAACTTCCACGCCGGAGCGGGACGGCGGACGATCGCGGACAGTTCGGACAGCGCGCGCGAAAACGAGAAAATATAAAAAAAAAAAAAAAAAAAAAAAAAAAGGAAAACAGAGACTTCTCTTTTCGAATGTACGCGAGAAAGAGAGAGACAGGACACTTACCCCATAAACCAGTCCACGGTATCGCGGAGATACTCGGGTAACCTATCCAGCTTGGATGATTTTCGTGTGGATCACCGTCGCGAGGAAAACAGCGTGCGCGATAGCCGAGAAAACAAAGTGTAAATCTCCTCCTTCCCTTTCTCTCACTTTTTCCCCACGATACTAACACCACGGTAGTAGTAGTCAACGATAGTAGCAACTAGCGGCAGCGGCAGCGGCGGCGGCGGCGGCAGCAGCAGCAGCAGCAGCAGCGGCGGCGGCGGCGGCAGCGGCAGCAGCAGCAGCAGCGGCGCGCGTTTCGCGATCTCGTGAAATCTAACATGGCGCGGCTCTATTGTCACCTGTTCCCGTCATGCCCCGCTGGCCGCCGAGACAACACATAGCTGCCGCGCGTCGTAAATCGGTCACCGATATCCGAACTCCCGGGTGCGAGGCTCGAGTCGACTCGTATCACGGGGCACAAAGTACACGCGAAGACAAACTTCCGCCACGACGCGATAACAATAGCGTACGGAGAGAGAGAAAAGAGCTCGCCGAGACGCGCGCTCCGTTACGCGCGAGATTACGGAGACGCACAGCTGATTGCCTGACGTTAGCAACGCGCATGCGTCCAGCCTCTGGCCGCGCTTCGCCGACCGTCCATAGGTGGCGTCACCGGCCACGCAGCCCTTTCGCTCGTTTCCATCGGAGAAACTTCCGTAAATGTTAGCGCAAAATCAGAAAGAATGATGAATTTGCTATCCAAATGTCAAAAATAATCGGTACAGCTAATTATAATAAACAAGACAGAAATGCATTTATACATACTTGGCGATGATGAAGGGCGTTTGCGCTCTTGCTCTGCTTTCGTGATGAAATAACGGAAAATTCGATACTATTTAACGTTTGTAGCGATTATAAACGATGCTTAATCCATTTTGTGAATATCTGAAGCCAGACACTCGCGATAATTGTTCACGCGCGAGATTGATTCACTTATAAACGGTAACAATCACGAAAAACACGGAGCAACTTGAATGCGATACTGCGATTTATCGCGTTGCGTCGCAACTGACTGCAATTCGAAATTTATCGAAGAATATCAAATTGCAATTCTCGAAATAATCGAGACAATCGAAGGAGCAGATTAATCGCAGAAATATCTTAAATATTTTCATGATTTAAACAAAAAATCATAAAAATTAATTACATTAATTCATTCAATTTATAAAAATTTGTTTAAATTGAAAATAATATTTTAAAAATGCGCGTTTTTCATCTTTATCCGATAGTCATGATTCATGAATATATCTAGATACGATGTGTTCGATCAGAAAATATTTCTAAAGATAATACAATTCGTGGATAAGTTCGTCAAATGCAGTGATTGGCTGCGAAAAATCCTAGAAATCCTCTGTCCAATAGAATCAATACGTCCGATGAACTCGAAGTGCGATATCATCCCACGTGACATGTACAGAGCTGCCATCTAAGCGTGAGTCGAGCGACGCGAGCTTCTTTGCATAGTGCACGTTTCATTTCCTTCCGGTATCGGTCGTTGAGAAGGTTACTTGTTCTTCGCCATCCTCCATCCGACAGAATGACGTGAGTATACAGAATCTTATCCAATATTCGCAATCGTTTATGCAAACTTTGTCGCTTTTTGGCAAATAAATATGTCGAATTGCAATTGTTAACAGGCGCATATTATTTTTAACCGAAAAATGTATTTGCGAGTACAATATGACTATCCACATGTTGCCTTAAAATCCTAAAGGCAACGTGCCGGATTTGTTTCAATTTACGATGAAAATTTAGTATGCTTATTAATTATTGTCGTGTTAGATAAACGTAATATAAAATGTCACTCAATTAATAAAAAAAACGCATTGTTGCTGAAGCGATTTTTCGAGTCGTCAGAAAAACTTTGCATGTACGTTCTATTTTCTATTTCATTGTAATTGCAGATCCAAGGTTTCGCGTGATACTCTTTACGAATGCGTAAACGGCGTGCTTCAACACTCGCAAGAAAAGAAGAGAAATTTTTTGGAGACTATAGAGCTTCAGATCGGTTTGAAGAATTATGATCCGCAAAAGGACAAGCGTTTCTCAGGCACTGTGAAGTATGTTTTTACCTGACTTTGAAGCATTTTTTCAGTTTTATAATCTTATTATGTTCATTGTAAATTTAACTGTATATGAATATATAACTGTAAAATATGCTTCATATGACTTGTCAGGGAGCTAGGTTTTACCTAGCGGACCTGTACCCAGGGTCTTAAATAAATTGGGGAGGTAGTTATACCGTTATTTATATTAGACAGGATCACGGCTAATGAGCGAGATCCTGTTGGTAAGTTATATATGGATTAATGTTTTTTTTGGTAAAATTAATATATGAGCATCACATTCAATATTAAATGAAGAAATGGATTGTTTGATAGAGAATTTTTTTAATCTTAAGAAATTTTTAGAGAATAAATTTTCTGCATAAATTCTGATAGCCAATTGATACAGATTAATACAATTTATGTAATATCAAATTCTTATGTGAAAAATCTTAGAAATTAATCTATTGAGCTATCAATGTTCTGTGATGTATTATTTATTGCATGTATTATCTGAACAATTTATGTGGCAAAACATTTGAATCTGAGAACATTGAGATTCTAGTTATTGTATAAAGGAATATTTTTCTTTCTTTTGTATCAAAATAAATAGTGATTATCCTTATAAATTAGTTAATATTTTGTAATAATGTTAAATATCATTAATAGATAAATAAATTTATGGAGTTTAGACTATATTTAACTATAACTTAAACTTTGATTGCTATTGACTTATCATATCAGGTTGAAGAATATCCCCAGACCAAAAATGCAAGTATGTGTTCTTGGTGATCAACAACATTGTGATGAAGCTAAAGCCAATAATATTCCATATATGGATGCGGAGGCACTGAAAAAACTTAATAAGAACAAGAAACTCGTTAAAAAACTTGGTATGTTAATAATGCGATTTTCACATATTTTAATGTTAAATAATTATTACCTTCCCAAAAGCACCATCATTGCTTACATAGAAAAATGGTGGTTGTCAAGTGGAAGGAGATTAAAGATCTTCACTTGGTGAGGGCAATATGAATCGTAGTATTGCACCTCAATCCGTGTTGATACATGTTTCATTGGAAAGAAATTTATTACATTTTTTTTATGTATAAAAATATTCTTTTTGCATGTAAAAATTTTTTAAAATGCTATTATTACAAGAAAACTATTAAAAAATTTAATCTTTAATAAATTCTATTCTATACAGTTTTTAAATCTTTTAATATGAAAAAAATTGTTATAGTTAATAAATTTTAAAAGTCATATATATGCAAAACAAAATAATATCTTTAAAAATTATTTAGTTTTGAATTTTTTTGTGAGTTTTTTACGAGATCATATAATAATCATACTTGGCTCAAAAATGATATCAAAAATTTAACGTTTATGGCACCTATTTAGGATCGAACTGAATTATTATTCAGTATTTTATTTATATTCTTGCATTCTTTTTGCAGCAAAGAAATATGATGCATTCTTAGCAAGTGAATCATTGATTAAACAAATTCCCCGTCTTCTTGGTCCTGGTTTAAATAAAGCCGGTAAATTTCCTGGACTGTTATCTCACCAGGAATCGATGGTCGGCAAAATCGACGAAGTCAAGGCCACCATCAAATTTCAAATGAAAAAGGTACATTTCTGTCTATAATTTTTACTTAATTTACAATTTCGTTTGTAACGTTCGATAACACTTTACTTTACTATACAGGTATTATGTCTGTCAGTAGCCGTCGGACACGTTGATATGACACCCGATGAGTTGGTGCAAAATGTTCATCTCTCGATAAATTTCCTCGTGTCATTGTTGAAAAAACACTGGCAGAACGTGCGTTCACTTCACATCAAATCTACTATGGGACCACCACAAAGATTGTACTAAGTACATGCACTGTGCAAATTAATGTCGAATATAAATTCGTTGCAATAAAAGAGAAAAAAATTATTTCGATAAATTTATCCTTATCCTCTGTCGTATCTCGTTACGTCTACGAGAAACAAAATGCCTTTCGACGTTTAAATTAATAATAAAAATTCTTAGCATTATGATATGATAAACATCTACAAAAATTCGTTGCGCAATGAAATTGGTGTAAGAAACTTGTCAAAGAGATGAAAATTTATCGTTATAATTACAGAGAAATTATATATACGATTGTATATAAAATGGTAATTGAGAAAATCTATGTTCCTCAATAAGTACTTTTACATTTCAAAGCTGTGAAAAATTAAATATAAAATAATTTTTTGATATATATATATAGAGAGAGAGAGAGAAAGAGAGAGAGAGAGAGAGAGAGAGAGTAATGTAATACTAATATTAATATATATGAGCCTATAAGCTCTCGATTCTTTGTTGATATATCGAATTATCACAGAAGTGAGAAATTATATGAAACTTGTTACACTTAAAAAAAACAATATTTACTTCAATATATTTTCAATGAATAATTCGAAATATTTAAAAATTTTTTTGTATTTGTTCGCCAAATAGTTATATTCTATTATTTACTAGATTTATTAAATTTTTGCATTATATAATATACTATAAGCAAGGGATTATATACATGTACCAAAAAGGGCGAAAAAGGAAGTAGTCGGATCTTGGATCCGGATGCTTCTTTAGGGACCCACGCTCTCATGTAGATCGTATGTATGTGTGTGCGTGGGTCCTACTGAGAAAGATCCCCATAAGCATGAGTAGGCACACCATAGGCCATGCTATTTCCAACGATCTTTGGGGGGGCAGTCCAGTGGCGGTCGCTGTGCTTTGAAGAAACACATGGTTTCGAGTTCCGCTTCGTAAGCAGATGCCATCAGAGACGTGGACCTACATATTTAGCGATTCTCCCTCTCTTCGCACTTTTTTACATGTGCGGTTCTTGCGAATTTTTCTTCCCGATTGTGCGTTTATTATTAGTTTATTTCTTGATTTCCGATCGGTGCGCCGCTCCACGTTACGATCAACCATAGAAATTTGAACACATGGAGTAAAGAATTCAGGTAAGCTCTTGAGATATGTGAATATATATATTTTGAGTCCGTTCTTAAGAATATAAAAATAATAGGACGGTCGCCCCTGAAAACTTGCCGTGAAATTATTTCAAACTCATATTTCTCACACGAGGAAGCTTTTATAATTTTATATTTATATATGTTTGAATAATATAAATTAATATAGGATAATTGTCAATTAATATATTTTTTTAGAAAATTTTGAAGATTTAAAGACAAATTTTTATAGATGACTATCAAAATATTTGAATTAAAAATATTTGGAAATAAAAGATTATTTTATTTTACAAGTAGTTGACAAAAGTTCACTTTTCATCCAATTTTAATAGAACTTTTTACCTTAATAAAATTTTTATTTCAGATATTTATTCAATTTTTTTTACCAATATTAATATAATTTAATATTTGTTAAAATGACAATCTCCCTCAATATTGTTGTTGCGTGAAAACTTTCTACCCTTAAAATTTCATACAGCAGTTGTCAAATTATTTCATAATTTAAGACTATTTTGAAACGTAATTGATAAAGAGATAACAAGAAAATCGTAGTAGCGAAAAAAAACAAATTTAATAATTGATAAATGTAAGCGATACGATATGATATGATATGATATGACATACTCTCTTGCGTAGAAATAATTTATATGTAGGTTTAGTTTTTATTTTCGATAAAACTTGACGCTTTCTGTATAATGTGATAAATACAAGTAATTTTGAGCTATATGCTACTATTATATTTTTTATATGAATTGAAATTAATTATCAATATGTATTTGTTTGCATTATCAAAATAAGAAAATTTTTGATCAACAAGTGATCATCGATTATTTGAGATCGTTGAATCATTAAAATATAGATAGCGTGATCATTATGTGAAACGAGTTTCAGTCATCAGATCTATCGTTTGATTTCGAATTGATTATTTTAAGATTTGTAATTAAAGATTCGATTAAACAAATAAGTTTTCACGATTAAATAAATATTTAAAAAATTATTAATTGAAATTCATGCAAATAGGAATTCATGCAATAGGCATTTAAAATTTCTTCAACCTGTCACGGAATTCTCTATATATACTATCTTTTTATCTATGTTCGTAAAGAACAAAAATTACTTTCGAAAGCTTTTTAACGTCAATATGACTAATTTGCTACTTGGAATTTTATCTAATCATAAAATTATTTACATGAAATATAATACGAATAACTTTAAAATGATGGATTTAAAAAAATTCAAACTTTCTTAACCAAGAGATAATCGATGACGCAAAAAATATTATCACTTTCTTGCTTTTCGAATAAAAAAGGTGCACGATTGCGAGAGTAGAAATTCGCGGAATCGGATATTAAATTTTATATATCGATACGCGGGATTATCGATGAAAGTGGAAAAATCACAATATAGTGTCTATTATTCTACCTTGTGTCTGTTATCTATCGACCTGTTCTTCGAATGGTGGAGAACTTAAAAAAATTGAATATGTCGCGAGGGATCAGATGGATGAGCGGCGCTTGTATTTGATTAATAAAGTGGCCGCAAAAGAGTGCACTCTCGGACGAGAGTGGACTCTAGCCCGTTATCAGTGATATCAACTACCAGAGCGGAGACAAGCTAGCAACCAACCGGGCGGAAGGCTGTCAACGAGCATAGTTGGGCAATGATTATATCGAAAGCGTCAACAACGAGACAATGAGAGAGTTACTCTGACGTTTTCCATACAGTATCACCAAGAAAGATCCACAAAAGAAAGATCCGATGATATTGCGTGCGTGAATTATCTTTTCGTGATTGATAGTGCGCGAGTGTTGTTCCTTCTTAATCTGTTGTGAAACTTTTCCTTGAAACATTGTGAAAACGCTCGTATTAATCGAAACCGGAAGAATGTAATGTTTTACGAAGTTTTAGTGATAATTCCAGTGTCCGAATTAATGATAACAATGAAACATTAATCTATAAATGCATGACGCATTAATATATGAGATATTCCGCTTTGCATCAACGCGTAATGACAGATTTATCAATCAATTTGTTGATTCTTCTTGAAAATATCAAAGTAAGTCATTTATTTTCCAATTTTCAATATTCTCATTGTTCTTATAAAGAGAAGTTTTAATTCAAATTTTATTGAACTAAAAATCATTTATTATCACTCGCTAAAATACAGACATATGCGCAAAGAGCAAAAAGTTTAATTTTAAAGAGAAAAAAACTCATCGTCGCATCCTTGAATAATCACGCATATACAATCCTTTCTCGACAGACGCGAAAGGAAATAGATATGACCGCTGAAAATCATATCTTTCCAAATCATTTCCGTTCTGTGTTGACCGAAACACGCTTTATTTTAATAGAAATCCTTAGCTTTTGCGTCAGCAATGACACTCGCTTAAATTTTGTGTCGCAATTATAATTAGAAAAAAAATTATATCTAGAATTATATAAAAAGAACATTGAAAATATTCATTTTTAGAAATTATTTTTTATTAATTTAAAAAATATTTTTAATCTAAAATAACTAATACATAATATGAATCTTTAAAGAGAAAAAAAAGAAACTCTTTATAACTTTTATAAGCAATAATAAAAATATAATAAAAAGAGACAAATTTCTTTTATTAATGATTTAACAGAATTATGATTCTCTCATTTTGATAACTGATAAAAATAAATTAAAAATAATATTGATATATAATATTATACACTATAAATACAATGTATATAATATAAAATTTTTTTTATTTTTTGAAAAGGCATATAAATTATGTTTATTTAATATAATATGTGGTAGGTTAATTTCTGTAAACTGTAAACTATATTACATGTTTTAATAAATGTTTTAATAAAAAGATTTACATGCGTATACATATCTACGTATTTTTATCAATGTTCAAATCAGAATAAAAGAAAGTCAATAGAAAGTCAATTTTCCGTAATATTTTAGTAATAATTTTAGTAATAGATTTTTTCTACTTGCAGCATTCAGAATATGATTATTAAGAAACTTTTGGTATCATTCATTGTCGTTCTCTGCGTGTTTTGCGAGGATGGTGCATCTACGTCGCAAGAGACAACGATGCCGAATTTTGAATCGAATTATGATTCTGGATCGACGAAAAATGATAATCTCATAAATTATGATACTGAATCAGAGAAGAATTTCACGAGTAATGACTTTGAGTCTACGGAGAGAAATCTTATAAAATTCACGAATTATGAATCTAGCATTGCAATTGTCTCTGAATTCACCACCGAATTTCTGACAACTAATTCCCAGCCAGATACCGATGGTTCCTCATCGCCTTCGACTATCGATCAGACCACGCGATCAACATCTACTACTGTATCCGATGTGACGGATAATAGCACGATCTGCGATTTGATGTGGCCAGTAAACGCAAGCGGTAAAACAATTTTCAAAAATTATTGATACTTACTTATAAAAAGTAAATATTTCAGAAAATTAGAAAATTCTTCATAAAATATGGTGTGCGATATCAATTATCAAAAACATTAAAAATCAAAAACCTTAAAAAATTTTAACAGAAAAGATGTTAATAGATATAAAAAGAAATTTCAATAATTAAATATTGATAATAGAAAAATATCTGATTTCAAACATTATATAATTTAATAAATTTAATAAATTATTTTAATTTTTGAGATATTCTGTACATTTTATATTATATATATATTAATACACACTCATTGTATAATGTAATACACTTTTTATACAAGGTATCTCGCGACAAAACCTCGTAAAATAGTTGCTATACAATAAAAGTTTCCAGAATGAGAAAACATAATAATAACACTCTTTTATCATAATTTTTGTTATTAAAATCTAATAATACATATACGCAATATAGAAAAAATGTTTTCTTAATTTTTAGCTAAAGCTAGTAATTATTTTACGTAAAATATTTTAATGTATAATATTTTATCGTGCTTATTCGTATCTTTTAATTTTGTCTTTAGCGGATACAAGAGTAGTTGATTTGAAAATAAATGACAAAAGTGCAGAATGGATCGCTCTCTCGTGGGAACCTCCATGTGATCCGATGCCAAACGTTACAATAATATATAACATCGAGAGATGCGAAAGCGAAAACTGCAACCAGACAAATGAGACTGTTACATGGCACAACGCCACTGATCTCGATCCTTGTACACGGTACACGTTTACCGTAAAAATTCTTATAGACTATTGGGAATCTGATGGAGTCTCTCTGTCAGAAGTAACAGATAGTAAGTCTTGTTTTTTGCATATTTAATATACATAATCTTATTAAAATTAAAAATTAAATTAAAAAATCGATCGATATTTTTACTACATTAATTTCCTCTTCTTTTCAGTTTCCGAAATCGGAGATGTGCTCAATCTAACTGTGCACAACGTCAACGTTAACATTGTTCAATTAACTTGGCAACCGCCCGTAATACACGAAAAGTGCATATCCAATTATTCGATCACACAGTGCGACGAGAAAGCAGTCTGCAACGAGACCGCAGTCCTCGCCACGAATTACACCGCCAACAATCTTGAGCCGTGCACGCAATATCACTTTACTGTTAAAACGGTAGCACAAACCGTACAATCTTCTGGTGTAAACGAGACCGCGACAACAACTTCACCGGGTAAGTAAGTGCCTCGGACATTAGAAAGGACTGATATTATGTTGTTCTTCATCTTTTAAAAAGTTTGCACAAACAATAATTTGCAATCAATATGTTCATATAATTATTATACTTACGAGAAGATATACTTTTCAACCTTCAATATTTTAATATAAATAAATCTTGAATTAATTATTAATTATAAATAAATCTTGTGTGAAAATTATATTAATGTAATATTTTATTACATATTTATTTTCTACCAATTCCAGAATAATTTCCACAAATCTGATACATACTTTGTTAATTTACAGAGTTCTTAGAGCCGCAAAATTTGAAGATAAAACCTGGAAATTTTTCACTATTCGTCGAATGGGAACCACCAAAATCTGATATATTCTGCCTGAAGCATTATCACGTAACTATAGATCCCAACAAATTCAGCTTTCACGAAAATACTACGAAAACGAATATACTAATTAGTCCTTTATACGCTTGTGCGACGTATCAAGTGCATGTCAATGCTGTAAACAAAGATGATATTGATGGGAAGACAGCGACTAAAAACGCTACCACACGCGAATCCAGTAAGGAATTTTTTTATGTCATTTGTGTGTTTATTTGCATATTTTATGCTGAATATTATCTAAATTCCAGCATTGTATTTTATTCAATATAAAAATCAGCTTTTTTAAATATCAAAATATTAATATTTCAGAAACAAATCCACCCCAGCCACACACTTCAGGCTTACCGATTAGACACGTGAATAACATATCGATGATCTGGATGATCGAGAAAAAGGATAATCAATGCACATTGGAAACCATAATAACTATATGTAATGTAACCGGAAGCAATGGCAGCGGTTATGAACTTGTCGATGGTCAGGCTATAACGTCAATCGATCCAGAAACGGCTGCAGCTTCCGTTGTCGTTATAAATACAACGGTGGAGAGTCTGAGTCCTTTTACAAATTACACTTGCAGGGCACATACCGTTAATACCGCGGGATACAGTGAATTAAGCGACGGGATCGATACTATGACATTAGAAAGTGGTGAGCATTATTATTCTCATCACGTTAATTTTCAGTTTAATTATAATAATTATAGTTATATATGTAATTCTTTAGCTAACTAATTTTAATGTAACTCTAAATTATAATTTCAGTACCATCTCCTCCTAAATTTACCTTCGACAATATTACGAATTCGCAATTCACTTTGAGTTGGGAGCCACCAGAATGTTTGCCTGGTAATTTAGAAGAGTTTGAGATGACAATTAATTGGGAACCACTTTACCCGATTCCGAATTGGTGTACTCGCGAAGAATCGAAGAATCACATCAAACGTAACGTAAGCGGAAACGTATTTATCGATAGTTATCTCGAGGCAAAAGCATATACAAACTATACTGTGTGCATGAAAGCAAGAACAGGAGCAGGATGGAGCGAATGTAGTACTCCACAAACTATTGAAACTAGTAGCACAGGTATATATATATATATTATTTTCATTTTTTTTTGTTATAATAAAATTATTATTATTTTTTAAAATATTAATATATTTTTTATATATATTTAATATTTTATGTCCGCCATTTTATACAAAATAAAAATCTTTTTGTTATAAAAATAACATAGAAACGATTTGAGATAAATATTATATCATTGACAACTAACTGTAGCAGTGAAATATTTATACAATCGTGTATAAAAACATTTAATAATTAAAAAAATATAAATATTTTTACCTCTTTCTCTTTCTTTTGCGTTTTAAATATTATCTGTGATTGTATTCAGTTCCAGGGGCAATCTCGAAATTCAATTCCTCGTTTATCATTATTAAAGAAAATTCGGATAACAGCAACGTGTTGGATACGATTGTGACATGGGGCTTGCCGTGTTCTTTAAACGGTCGGCTCGAATTCTTCAATATATCGGTTTACGGTATTAGAGACAAGTATCCGGACCATTCCTTTTACAAAATACACCAATGCAAAGAATACATTTACAACGATTATATGTGCTTGATAAATCTCAACGAACTGAAAGGAGAGTATAATTATACTTTCACGATATCCACCAAAGTTGTAGACGTCAATACTGTCATGTCAACGAGTGAAAGCAAGACGTATCCTGCTGGCAGTATGTATTAATACAATATATTTGCGGATATATAATTCTGATAATTTTTTTTTTATTATATCAACATATTTTATTGTGCCGCTATTGCGTAAGAAACATTCTATATACCATGTAGTAATCATCTTTTTTATTTATAATCGATTCTATAAAAGATCTTTTTTACGTTTCAGTACCACCACAACCCGATGAGGAATATATAAAATTGATCACCATAAATCCGTACAAGGCACGTAGATCTACAACTACGGCTGCTATCTTGCTACCCCTATTCCTCGATACCAACGGTGACATCAAGTATTACGCTGTTATGGTATCGGAGAAGGGATACAATAATGTTCAATCGAACACGAGGTTCGATCTGAAGGATAAGAGCTGGCCTAACGTGTCCTCCTGGGAGGAAGCGATGATGACGGACTTTTCCATAACATATCAAGCGACCAAGCCGCTATGGGATCCTTATCGTAGGTGATACGTTTATACAGATGGTTGATATGAGATGACAGTTACGAAAGAGTGAAAAAAATCTAAACGTATTCGCGTGCACGGATCATTAAATATCTGTAATTTTCCCGTTTAGAAAACCACGTCGTTGATTACGGTCACATAAAAGCCGTTAAATATACTATCGGTGAGGACACCGACTGCAAGGAAGTCTCGTCCAACACGGACAAGCGATTGTATTGCAACGGACCTCTCAAGCCGGACACGTGGTATCACGTTAGAATGAGAGCCTTTACTTCTGGTGGTTACACTGACTCTGATGTATTTCAGATAAAAACGAGTGAGTGTTATCTTGTCATCTTTACGCATAGTTTCGATAATTAATCTCATAAATAACAAAAAAAAATACATCTTATTTTATTCATTTTTTTTTTTATAATATTAGACGCGGAGCTAAATGTTGGTCTTGTGGTCGGAGCGATCTTCGGCATTCTTTTCATCGGGGTACTGGTGACAATGATGTTGCTCGTGCGAAAATGTTCGCCGTACATGTAAGTTAACTTTACTTAACTTTGATATACTAGAAGAGGTGCAAATAATCGATTACATAATAATAAAGATAATTAATTTAATTATTTCGATTTTTTTTAAACGCGATGTTTTCAATTCTTACATTTTAAACTGCGTTATCAGCGAAATGTCTTTCTACAAATGGTAATAAAATAAGATAAGATAAAATTTCTGTAATCATTGGAAATTTTAAATTACAAGAACGAATCGATATTACATTACCGATATATTATTTTGGGACCGATCGAACTCTCATCGCGATGATGTGCCGTGTGATAAGCCTGAAACGTACCGGACAGGTACACGCGTTTATGAACAATGATCAATATTTATTCCATGACTCAGAAGAGAACTATATAGCACTAAAGCGTGAGCAAGGTCGCTCGATGCACGTCTATCATAGGCACGCTAAGATATACCGCGTATTGCGGACTTAGTGTACGACGAGGTGTCTGTGGCGAACTATCGCGAGTTCGAATTTCGAATCGAGTATTTTTATCATGGATATTTTTAAACGCGTGGAAGAGTGCGAGTGAATACAATAGATATAGTGTCGTCGTAATAACTTTGTTATTATAAAAAAAATTCCCCGCCGGAAATTCGATTATGACACTTTCGACCTTCTGGAGAATCGAGTCGGTTTATTCGTTCCTAGCCAAGTGCGTATGTTTATTGCGTAAGTTTCTTATTGTTCCCCTACTATGATGAATGAACCGCTACCGACGGTGTCTACCTACAGTAAAAAAAGTTATGTGTATATAAAACACGAATCCTATTGCGCATCTGTAATGTTCATCGACGGCCTTCGCGTTAACAAAGACGTTGATCCCATTCAGTGATTATTCTTTTAATCTTTATTATTATGTGTGCGCGCGGGCACATGTGTGTATATCTATTTATTATATATTTTATTATTTTATATTACGTATATGTATATATATATATATATATATATATAATTATATCCATACACCTTGTATATTTTCATCTTGATTATTTTTACTACGCATTTATTCATTTAAATATAAATATATATTTTTTACATAATATTTTATTAATTTATATGTTTGCATAATATATTGTTATATGAAAATTTACAATCTCTCTGTAATTTCAGAGTGTTTCGAAGATTTTTGCACTCTGATATGCCCGGTTCACCTGTACCCGCCCCGTTCACCAGAAAAAAATTCATTAGCCATTGTCAACAATTGGTCGACAATCCTGGGAAATTGAGCAATGAATTTCGGCTACTTCAGACTCTCAGCGTCGATTTGCAGATGCCCACAAACACCGCCTGCTTACAGGCTAATCGAAAGAAAAATCGATACTCTGACATTTTACCCTGTACGAATATTCTTATCTATATTATTTCTCGCGCACACGCACACACGTATACAGATATACACACATACATATATATCTGTATATATATATATATATACACAGATATATACTTGCACGTGAATTAAACGTGATTCATACTTTCAGATGATTTCTCAAGAGTAAAGCTGGAAGTGATAGATAACGATCCCAACACAGATTATATTAACGCATCATTCATTAGGGTAAGCATTTTATATGATGTATGCACACGTGGTGTGCGTATAACAATCTTTCTTGTCAAGAGAAAAAAACATGAACTAAATTTTTTAGCAAAAATATAAAATATTAATTTTATAAAATTGTAACTTGATTAAAAAAGAAGGAATTTTTTTCTAAATCTCAAAACTGTATATTTGTAAATACTCAAACAAATATTATTGCACTGTATATTTCAGGGATATACGGGAGAGGACGAATACATAGCTTGTCAAGGTCCAAAGGAGGAAACTACCTATGATTTTTGGAGGATGGTCGATCAATACAATATTAATATTATAGTTATGCTAACCCAGTTGATCGAGAAGGGCAAAGTAAATTCTGATTGCCGATATAATTCACACAACGTAACTTTTATTGTATATTAATATTTTTTTTTTTTCAGGAAAAATGTCATCAATACTATCCGGCTATTAGGGAAACCTTCCGTTATGAGAACATGACGATACGATGTACAAGCGAATTAGATTTCAGAACATATACCCAAAGAACACTTGTACTACAAAAGGTTCAATTTTTACGTGACTAGCGCATATTTGCAACAATAGAAAAAGTTTTTATGCGCAGAGAATATATATATATATATATAATAAGAATAATAAAATTGCAGGAGAATAAAAAAAGAAATATCACTCACTTGCACTTTAAAGACTGGCCTGATCACGATGTTCCGGAAGATTTCGATGCAATGATCAATTTCTGTCAAATTATGCGTCGAAATATTAGTGCCAATAAAGATTTCATTGTCGTTCACTGCAGGTATAAATAAATATAATTGAAATATTTTATTTATGGTTAAATCCATTTGTCGACTTTATAAAATCTTGTTATCAATATGTTCGTTGTATATGTAAATTATTATTTATATATAAAAAAAATAATACACATTATCTTTACATAAAAGAAGAATTGTTTAAACAAAATATATACCTATTAATTTAAATCTGGAATAATCTATGCACACAAAATGTTTTAGAGCCATTCATATAGAATATAAATAAAATATTGTTTTACAATATTAATTAATGGACTATTTTAATCATAACTTTTATAATTAATTGGAATTGTACTGTTTAATAATAAAAAAATATCGTTATATATATTTTACAGTGCCGGCATTGGTAGAACAGGAACGTTAATAGCGATAGATATTCTCTTGCAACATCTTAGAGATAACAGAAAGTTAGATGTATTCGGAATTGTGTACAGACTGCGACATCATAGAATAAATATGGTGCAAAGAGAAGTAAGTAAACTGCATTAGTATAAATAAATCAGTTTAATTTCTAAGCTAATAAATGTTAAAATTTAAAAAGTTATAAAGCTGACATCCTTGCTAAGAAAACATTAAACTTTATTCACATTTTATAGAGATATATGCACATTATCTATTTCTTTGTCAACTCTCTGAAATATATTAACTACTGTGTATATTAATATTTCTATATAGACTTTAATACAGAAAATACATTTTTACATTTTCAGAGTCAATATGCTTATATATATAATTGTATAAAACAAGTACTCAAGAATCCCTATTTCTTAAAAACTTGTAAGTCTCTTTTATATCCTTATAATATATATTTTTCAATTAAATATTCTAAAAACTTACATGATTCTGCATTCTTATAGATAAACCACCACCTGTTGATCCAGTATATGAAAATATCTCTAAGATCAAAGAAACAACGAATTCAGATGCAAATCTAGTCAACAATCTTGAAATATGTACGTAATACATACTTACTTGTATACTCTTGTTCGCAGAACAAATTAGATATTACTCTTGTAGTATTATATTAGTAGTATCAAAAAAAAGCATGCTAGTAATAATTTATTTATACTCTATTTAATAATTAATCTCTCTATTTTGTATATACAGAATGAGAGTCTCTTCTTCAACTATATCTAACACGTGATGAGGTAGGAATAAATGCTTGGATTGTGCTATCTTTTTCAACTTTGCTTTTATCTGGATTGTTTTGTTCATTATTCATTCATTATCTTTTAGTTTTCTATCATCTCTTAGCTAGTAATATTATCTTAAATTTATATACTCATTGCTTTTCTGTTTGCAACTTGAAAATAAATAATTCTGTAGCACCTTTGGCCACTTCATTTAAATGTAATATGGAACAAATGAACTGTATTGTAATTCATTATTTTTGGGAATATAATATAATATATACATTAAAGCAAAATTTTGTTTTCCTAAACAAATCTATTCTAATATAAAATCTATCTAATCTTCTAATATCTAATATATCTATATCTTCTAACATAAAATTTATTTTAATATAAAATACGTTTTTGTGAATTGGATATTCTATATTGTAAAACTATTTATATTGTTTATATTATTATTATTATTTAATATAATGCGCAATTAAAATTGTGCACATTTATTTGTTCTAGCAAAAAAACATAATAGCTCCATATCTATGGAGTCTCTGGTATCAATCTACACTCTCTTTCCTTGGTCAACAAATTATCAAAGAAGAAATATAACAGATAGCGGTAAGATTGGCACAAAGTCTCACGAATCTAAACTGTTCTATGTTATATTTAAAATTAAATGGTAGGAAAAAGGAACGCAAACTCTATTCAACATGCAACTCATTGTAAATATGCTGATTTATATTATCATGTAAGAGATTTCATTCCGTGTAATTTTGCTTTAAGGTTTGAGACAATACAAATCAATGGGTTCCATAAATGTAAAACCCTGTCACATTTATGTAGGTCAGTAGGACAGATTATATATCAAAATTATTTTTCCTAAAAAATGTAAAAATGTATTGACAAATGCTATCTTTAGGAAAATCCCGAACTTTGGATTGTGTCATTTATAAATCACTGAACAATTCATCATATGAATTAAGTAGAGAAAGTTTAAAACAGGAGAGTTTTCCATTATTAACTTGTTCGAGATCAGCTCAAGATGTACTTGACGATAGCACGCAATATGCAATGAACAGTAAGCCCCATATCATTTTGTTGAAATCTATCTTATATTGCATGTGAATTGTGTTATATTTTTTTCAAACAACAGTGATTTATGAAGTATATATTTTTTGCAGACATGTGAAAGAGAATTGAGTTATAATTTACATATGTTAAATTATAATCAGAGAATACATAGATATATATTTGAGAGTATAAATTAGAATTATTTGTAAATAAATATGTTGACAAAAAATTCATAAAGATTCTTAGGATAGAATTAATATGTTACTTTATACATTCTTTTCTAAATAATCACAATTCCGTAAACATTCCCATACATGAATGTATACGACATCAAAATATATTAAGTGATACTATATTTAATACTTACATGCATTATTACCAGATATAGTATCTTAAATAATCTCTAGTCCAGCTAGGATTGAAAAACACTAAATAATAGAAATAATAGCAAAGAAATTAACACATAATCCATAAGAATTGTATATATGTTTCTATAGCTTGTAGAGTTCATACATTTTATACATATGTTTATACTTATATTTATTTAAGATATGCATAACACAAAATTACAATAAAGTATATATAATTGCATTGTTTATTCAATCATATTAGATTTTTGAAATTTATAAGTCTTTTTATTTTTATGTCAAACAAATATAATATCAATCTTTTTTTCAATAATAATATTAATTATATTTCCTAAATAAATTAATATCGATATTTAGTAGAATAATCTTTGGGTGAAACTACCAAACCTCGACCTTTCCTAGCACCTCGATACACAGTCTCAATAATATCAATCATTTCTTGTTTATCTTCTAATGTCCAATTAATTTTATTGTTGTTTCCAGTACCTAAATCTATCATAATGTGTTTGTTTCTAAAGAAAAACATTACTGTACATGGATCATAAAGTTCATACCTGTAAAAAATATTGTATTATGTCATATATCATGCTATATGTAATCATTATTTTTATCAATTACTATTGTTTTGTTTAGCATTGAGCAGCTAACTTAATTTCTCTTTAATTCTCTAATTCAGAAATTCATTAATCTAATTTTAATTAAGTCTATTAATCTAGAATGAATTTTATCATATAGATAAATTCATACATACATTTTATTAAAATCTGGTACTTTCGTAATGTCGACCAAGTAAATAACTGCGAAATTCTTAACCTTTTCTGCAATATTATAGAGCACTTCATCCATTTTCATACACATTGGATCCCAATCATGTCCAAAACGAATAACCTGTAAAAAATGTTATTTACAATTTTGGAAATTTTAACTTGAAATAATAATGCTGTCGCAGTTAATTCGAAATTGAAAGATTAAGTATCACATTGGAAAACTTACCACAACTCTATCTTCTTCCGATAGAATAGCTTGATCGACTTGATAGCCGTTTTCCAAATGCGATAGCATGTAAGACATTTTGAGATATATGTGTAAAATTCAAATATGCGTATAAAATATGAAATTCACTATTGCAAAATTATTTAATTTAGTTTTATATTCTACGCTTTGAAAAATCACAATAATACATATCGTATAAATAAAGAAAAAAAATTCTTTTCTTCTTCTTAACTGGATTATCACCCTGATCTTCAAAACATGATATATATATATATATATATATATATATCACAATCAACAATCCACGATTGCAGAGAAAGTATTCAACTGGACAATATCATCATGTGGACAATAATATTGACATTGCCCGTATGATTAGGCTTGGTTCCAATATTAATGTAACGAATATAAGGGTTATATTGCATCGATACGACAAACTTTCGTGGACTATATCCGATTGGTTATCGAATAGAGAATTTCTAGAGTACCAAAGTTTTCTTACAATAGCAGCCAATCGGTAGCTTAGTAAACGACAAATGACACATTAATCTTAAATAATAGGTTTGTTTTTTATTCCTGCACTTCTGAACTAGTGCAGTAAGTTAGAACGAGAAAAAGTATATTTGTTTCTTACTCTAACTTACTGCACTAGTTCAGAAGTGGATAAAAAAAACAAAATGTCAACCGTCAGTGCATGTGCGAATAACATTTGATATTTTTTTTTTACAAAAAAATTAGATTTTATGAAAATTATTTATTAAAATTGATTAAATATTATAAAATGGAGAACATACTTTTATATTTTTAGAAATATAATCAATTATAATGTACAGCATTAAATCATGACAAATTGTTTTGGTGATTGAGTAAATCTATGTATGCTTCTGCGATTAAATTTTCTTCATTTATGAACAGTGCCTTCATAAGATTACCAGCAATTTTCTCTGCAGTTTGCTGGTCACAATCTGGCATCTCATCATCTGATTGCATCATTACCTACATTAATACATTATATTATTAAAATTGTTTATCCTTGCTAGCAAAACTTTACAATGAAAAGACTTACAAACCTCTAATTCTATAAAATTGCCCAAATGATCAACATTATCAATATGTATTCGTGTTCGCTCGACAATAAATATATGTCTTGTCTTTTTAACAACCCCAAATACACCAATGGAACTTGACAAAATATTTTCAATTAAGTTTACATCATCTGTATTTATAAATGCTTTGTCATAAACAGATATTTTTAGTCCTTTTGTATCAGGTCGCTTGTAAGAAATTAATTCTGCAGTACCATTCTACAATCACAAAAGAAAAATTTATACAAAAATAATATAATGCGATAATTTTTAGGCATCTTAAAAAAAAGAAACATTCTTAAAATATAAATATGCCCAAGCCTATTATTTTGTTATAACATTTTGTAAAAAATATATTCCAATCATTGAAATATGCATTTTTATATACTGTTAATAAATATATTAAATAATAATCATTTTTACCTCAAATTTTCGTAATTTTAGTCTTGACTTTGTTGCATTAAAGAAGATGTCATGCTGTTTTATTATTCTTCCATCATTCCTACTTAGCTCTTTAGCTTTTGAAATAACTTGATCAATATTGTCAATTATTTTTGCTTTTATCTCAATGTTTTTCATCTTTAAAATTTTTCAATAGAAAATAACTTGACGTTTGACTTCTACATATAATTTAATAGATTAAACTTATATTTATCCTTTATAATTCAAAACGTCCACAGTTCTCAAACAGAATTTTATATTTTGTATCATGATATACGAATATCTAGATACGATATGTATCCTTTAATAGATACTCCTTTATCCCATCCCACGTAAGCGAAAGTATTATGATGTATACACGTTTCTTATTTCTTCGCTCTGATTGGTCAGTCGAAAGTCGAACGCTTCGAAGTGTCAAATGGAGCACGCCCGAAAAGACAACCGAGTAGTGGGAAAAATCACTTCGGTACCGGTATCTCTAGCATCCATCTGGCATCTGGCATCACTGTTGCAACGGAAAGAGGAAGGAGGAAGTGGACATTTTACGGATAGCAGGAACAGCTGGGGGCAGCGGCGCAGCTAAGCTAAGCTAAGCGGCAGCGACGACGGGCGAATGTCGGGCGAATTTCTCAGCGTGCGAAGGAGATGCGCGTGTCAGGAGACCGCGGGGAAATGAGTAAGGACGAGTCGGCCGATACGTGGGTCATGAGTCGCGCAAAATGAGGAAATTGTGTAACGTTACGGTGGAGGCCCGAACAACGGACTGCCTCGAAGTCACGAGACGTCTGCACAAGTAAGCGATAACAATGTGTGAGCCCGTCCATATTCTCTTCCTCCCTCTCTCTAGGTCTCTCTCGCGAAAGTATATATACATATAATAGTCTCTTCTGAGAATAATAATAGAGAATAATATTTCATCGCGCTTCGAGTGTAAGATATTTTCGTACCATCATCCTGGAAAAACGACAAAGATGACGAAGTAACCTTGGAAGTACATGAACCTAACCCACCGTCCTATACTCGCCATGCTTGTTTCTTATCATTCGCACGTTTCTCGAATCTTGTACATTTTGCGCCCTCTACTAAATACGATTAATCTATTCTGAATCGTTAAAATATCCAATTGTACATTTATGTACAATCTTCTCCAGCATTATGTAATAGATAAATATGTAGAAAGAAAAAAAATCACAGCTAAGCATGCTTCCTTAGTGACTTGTATATTATAAATATTATTAATTCTATAATAAAACAGTATACATTTTATTTGCAAGGAGTGTGACAGAGATTGTCAAGAAATTGGATGAACAGAAAAATCGTGCTCTAACAGTAAGCGATATATTTGTTCCATCGGGAGAAGTATTACGTGTGAAACTTAAAGATTACTGTGAGAGATTGATATTAAAAGATCCTGTTGGAAATGTGCATAAAATAGAGGAATTGCTGTGGAGGAAAGCGTTTTACGATGTTGTTTATGTAGCTAAAAAATTAAGAAAGGTAATAATGATATAATACAGTATTGTTTAGTATTGTACAGAGAATATATAAATATTGTACTTATTGATTTTGTAGAAGAATTTTTTCTAATTCACAATATTATGTTTCAGGGTAACATCTGGAATGATTCGGAAAAAGCATTATTGTCAGTTCATTTGGCGGTGGGTGTGGGTTATTATCATCATCTGATACTGAGGCTACAAGTAGAATATGATCTAGATCTTGTTGGTGTTGTTGATTTTGTATTCATTCAAAATGAAAGTGTTTCATCATACGTAAGTAAATATATAAAAAATATTGGTATGTATTTTTTTTAACATGGCAATATTATAGGCAATATTAGAGAATTATAAATTAAACAATATTAAAATTAAAATAATTATAATAGACAAGAACTAAGATGGGACAATTTAAAACTCATACCAAGGAAGTTAAACAGTGTGTTATGCGTTTGATTCATCGAAGCTTGGTATGCCTTGGAGACCTGACCAGGTACAAATTAGAATTAGATTCAAATTGGGATCCAATGATAGCAAACAGATATTATAAAATGGCTATAGCCATTGATCCAAATATTGGTATGCCTTACAATCAGCTTGGTACTATATCGGGCGGCAAAAATTATGGATTGGATGCAGTCTATTATTATATGAAAAGGTTGATATTAATAATAAATATTAATACTAGTAATAAACTAGTAATAAAATTTTTTATAACAATAATAATTATGATTATTTTGTAGTGTTTTATGTTCTGAGCCATTTGAAGGAGCAGAAGGAAATTTAAAGAGAACCATAATAACTTATTCTCTCTGTACAGATGAAAACAATTCTGTCCATCATTGTGTGACACGATTATTTTCTTTATTACGTTTATGGGATTATGAAAATCCAAATTCTGATAGAATAAATCAGGAATGTCAGGTGTGTAATGTGTACAAAATGGGATATTGTCTGCTGATAATTTTGTACAAACATTTTTCGATATTAAGTAATAGTATTTAATTTTTTTCTATAGGATCTTTTAACTGACATGGAAAACTGTTTAACAATGGAACAAATTGAGTCGAATAATGTAAATTGCCTTGAAAATATGGATAGTATAGAGACATATCTTCAAAATTGCAAGAACAGACCAACACTTTATTTAACAGACGACATGATATTTAAGATCGTGACAATATGCTTAATGTCAATTTCTAGATTAAAAAATAAAGAATCTAGCGAAGTGCAGGGTGTTGTTGCTATAACTTTAGCAATATTATCGCAATTACTGGAATATATAATAACGAGACTGCAAAACATTGTCATAGACGTGGCAGTGTCTGATACAGAAGCAACTATGAAAGTGGATATTTATTCTACGAAATTAAAGAATGCACAAGGAAGTCAAGGATCATTCGAGCAAGAAAACAATAGAGATTATATGAAAGGAGAAGATTTTACTTTGAACAATGACAATAATGCAATTAATTTAGATGAAACTAACAAAGCAAAGTTATCAGATAATAATACAATCGTGAACAAAACTCCTAAAAAGATTCGTGACAAATCGAAAAGTCTTCTCAGCAAATTGCGTAGACGAAAAAGGAGAGCTAGTTCCGATTCGGACACGAGCGATATAGAGCAATCAACGTTGGCATCGTCCAGCGACGAGATCAATTCGGACGTGTCCGAGACAGAAGATGATGCATTGAGCGAAGAAAATGCCGTATTATCGGACGATAATACTGACGACGAAGAATCATCGCCAGCAAATAATATTCAGACTACCGAAAATATAACGAAAAAAGAAATGAACGGTCATGTTAATGATGTCGCCGACAAAACGGATAATTGCAATGGAAGTGATCATTTAGTTAACGGCAAACAGCATACAACCGATCAGCAAACAGACTCAAAGACGATAAGTGATAAAGATTCCATAACGAATTCCAGCAGCGTCGTTACGATTACGACAAATGCGAGCTCGAGTAGCACTTTCGAGGAGGACAATCGTTTATGTGGTATGAACAATACTATCTGTTACGCGGCACAGTTGAAGAAGCAAAGCTTAAAGCCGGACGACATTTTAAATATATTACTCGACAAGGAGATGCTCATGTCTATCAAAATATGTTGTGATTGGTTACGAAGTAATCCAGACATTGTGAGGATATGTGCCAAGAGGACGTTGTTGAAGCGTTTTACAACCTTATTGAATTTGATCAATATAGACACCGAGACTCTCGTACGAAGGAGCGACGATTTTACAATTCTGTCGAACATGGAGAAATTTAAAGAGTATGTGAAAATGGTACCTCTACCAGAAGACATTGATCTCAGGGGACTGAATCTGCTGGAAGATGCTCACAAATCTCTCGATTGGCAGATACTGCGCAAATATAAAATGACTAAACGGGAAGAGACGCTTCTGAGAGCATTGAAATTGATCGAATTTGGACATCATCTCAGTTCCGTCGAGAATTCGGGTGTGCAATATGATCAGACTGAGCGATTATTCGTAGCAATGGATCCGTGTCCTTCGAATCCTCCAAAGGTTATCGGTTTGGACGAAAAGAATTTCGGGCCTGAACATTCGAAAGGGAAGCTCATGAGACACATGGGTAAATTGTGGCTAAAGGCCGAGGTTCGAGCTCTGGAAAGCCAGTTACGATCTCGATTGATGTCGCCGTATCTCGTACCCGATCACGAAGCATTAGCCAAACATACACCGGTCCTTAAGCGCTTGGTATACGCGAAGAAGTTTATAGTAGTGATTCCTGCAGTTGGTAAGTTTATTGTTGAAAAAAATGTAAGCAATGAAAAAAAATTAAACTTAGCGATACATTAGATACATCATTACTTATTGTTTGATGTTATTTGTATTTACAGTTGTTTCTGCTTTGGATGAAGTAAAACGCGTAAGCGCTCAGGCGAGAGAAGCGACTCGATGGTTGGAAACACAATTGAGACGTGGTTCAAGATTCTTGCGGGCGCAGAGGCCTCACGAGCGTTTAGCACTCCCATTGATAAAAGGCCCAAGACCAAAGGACAAGGAAGCATGGTTGTTCTTTCAGATAATAGAATGTTGTCATTATCTTACTCAGCAAGCAAAGGTTGGTTTCACAGGTGATGGAGAGGCACCAGTTGTAACTCTCCTGACTGGTTGTAATCTGGATGACAGAAAAGCTCTGACTTTTAGTCCCGATGGATTAGCAAAAAGTGCAGGTAACTATTCTTTCCGGTTTTCTCTTTTCCTTTTTTTATCTCCAGAATATATTGACTCACATTAATTGATTTAATTTATGTGTATGATATATAATTAAATCGATTATCTAATATCTATAAAATGAAACTTTTGTATCTTTTCAATATAAATATGTTCTTGCTGACTTCAATTTTCAATTATAATTGTCATTATTATATTACACTTACTACATAAAACTATCATCTTAAATTAAAAAGAGATTTGAAATCTATTCTTATGACAAAATACGACAATTGATTTGATCTATATTTACTTTATTTATTCTATATAGGCGTTAATCTAGAGCATATAGAATCGTTTCAAACAAAGTGGAAATCGACGAGTAAGAGTCACGGTTGAGCAAAAAAGTACGTGATCATCTGCTGTTATTCTCAGTCGATTCTCAGCCGATCGGAAGGCGAGTACGGCAACAGAGGGTTGGAAACCCGCGCATACAAAACGGAAAATTGACAGAATTGTACCGCTATAAAATCGGTGCCAATAGAATGTCCTTTTCCGTCACATGCAGGAAACTAAGTAATAAAACGACGTTTTTCTCTTTCTAACCATTCATATTGCCATTTATGTTTAAAGGAATTGTATTTTTAAGTAAACGTTTTTAAATAATTAAACAACAATATGTTCTCATCAGCCCTATTACCCGACTGGAGAATCGTAGCTGTTCACAGACGCGAATGCTATTGAAGAACAGGAAGCAATATATATTCATGTCTAAACAATCGAAAAGAATTGTCAAAACTTTGGATATTTACTCGAAATGTGTTAATTTGTAGATATGAAAAAAAGACGTGATCTTATATAGAGATTTGATCAGTCGTTAAACTATCAACAGGAATTTTCATTCAACACGCTTTCATAGCTCGTTTAATTATAAAAAAAAATATGCAAAAAGGAAAATGTTTATATATGATATAGATATATGTTTATACACGCAATACATTTTGAAATAATTTATTGTATTAGATATAAAAATAAGAAACTTACATTTATGTCTATGATATTTGTCAAAAAGCAAAATTATTTAATCGAAAATTCCATCAAATTATTAGATTGATAACAAAAATTTATTTCTTTTTTTTTTTTTTTAACATAGTTTTTATGTTAGATAATAATATCAGAAACACGACCAGACGAACGTTAAAAAAACTCCAAGATACTTTTCGAAGTACATAAATATATCAAACATGGATCATGGATGAGTCACGTGCGCTATTGTGTGCGTATATGTGTATACGTATAACTAGTCAGAATACACCACGTACTCTGTACGCGACATACGACGTTAACGCATATTATCATCTCGACGGCATCGAGCGCGCAGGCGCGGTCAGTGCTTTTACGTTGCGGTAGTGGCAGCGTGACATAACCTAGCGGTTGCGTTACTCGTCGTCGGTCGTCGGTTTGCGTGGTTCCACGGAGAGGTGCGATCGTGCGATCGGAATTTGGTCTCGCACGAAGACGGAATCGCGGTTTCCTTGCGTGACTCGCGCGACTCAACCGTCAAACGCCAACCGCGTGTTTGTCCATCGTTATGGCCGAACGCGAAACGACGCGATACATATTGGTGCATGTCGGTCCGGCCGCACAGTCCCTCTAGTTCCGTGGGCCCAGAGTCCCGCAGGTGAAAAAATTCGACGTAGTTCCTCGTCGCTGCGTCAGGCGCACCGGACGTTCGGATCGCGAGCGCGAGGGAGTGTCATCGCCGTCGGGCCTTAGGTGTCCGTAGCCAAGATATATTTACACGGTGCGCAATTCCGTGCTTGTGAGTCCGAGTGAGAAAGGCTGAAGGAAGGATAGAAAGAGACAAAGGGAGAGAGAGAGAGAGAGAGAGAGAGAGAGAGAGAGAGAGAGAACGAACGAGCGAGCGAGCGAGCGAGCGAGCGAGCGAGTGAGCGAACGTACGTACTGAGGATCGCGCGAGCGTCGAAAGTAACGAGTCATCTACCGATCCAAGATGGCAGAAGGCCAGCAGGAGGGTGGTCCAAAGAAGATCACCATCAACGTGAAAACACCAAAGGAGAAGCAAAGCGTGGAGATCGAGGAAAATGCAACGATAAAAGATGTAAGTGCGACGACGATGTCGATGACAAGCGTCGTTTTTGCCCATGCTATTCGACAGCGTACCGCTGCCCTCGTGGCGCATCGCTAAACATCATCAGCTGTCAAATGGATTGGGTTAGTTTGATACTTCATCTCTAATCTATTGGTTTTTTCTTTTTCTCCTCGACCGGTAGTTTAAGGAGGCGGTCTCGAAGAAGTTCAACGCTCAAGCCGATCAATTATGCCTAATCTTCGCCGGCAAGATCATGAAGGATCACGAGACCCTCAGTACGCACAACATCAAGGACGGCCTGGCGGTACATTTGGTGATCAAGGCACCGCGAACTGCCTCCACGCAGAATCAAGAATCGAACTCTACTTCGCGAGTACAGGGTAATAATAATCGTTGAGAATATTTAATCATATTTAAGTTTTATATGGAATGATATACGTTTATGTCGTAAAGAAATGCTTATGATAATATTAAAGATATTTGTAAATGTTTCATTGTAGCTGATGTTGGCGCTAGTCCATTTGGTTTGGGAGGTTTAGGTGGACTGATGGGATTAGAGTCCCTCGGCATGGGATCGGCTAATTTTATAGACCTACAGCAACGTATGCAACGGGAATTATTGTCAAATCCGGAAACCATGCGTCAAGTACTTGATAATCCCTTAGTTCAGAGTCTGATGAATGATCCAGAAAACATGCGCAATTTGGTTACCGCTAATCCTCAAATGCAAGAACTGATGCAACGTAATCCGGAAATCAGCCATATGCTAAACAATCCTGAACTTTTACGGTGAGCAACACATGATAACAAAGAATTAAAATCCAGAAAGTTAATTTGAATACAATACCCAAGTCACATATATTTCTATTTTACCTTTTTAATCATTTGATTTACAAATGTATGCATCGTGCATGTATTAAGTTTTTTTACTTTAAATCAAATATTTATTTATAAAAAAAATCAAATATTTTGACATCTATTTTGTATGTTAATATTGTTAAATTTTTCTCAGTTTTGCACATTCAATGTTTAATTTTCAATGCTTTTTATTTATATTATAATGTTATTATAATTATTATTTATAATTTTATATTATAATTATTGTTTATATTTTATATTAGATATAATTTATTTTATTTGTATTTTATTTATATTTTTAAGTTAATTACTGAATTAGTATTTTAAATTTTAAATTTAGAATATGTACTCGGTGCTATGCAATATTGCATAATGTTGCATATGAAAATTGTTTACCAGGCAAACGATGGAATTGGCGCGTAACCCGTCGATGCTGCAGGAATTGATGCGTTCACATGATCGAGCTCTATCTAATCTAGAAAGCATACCGGGTGGTTACAGCGCGTTACGTCGCATGTACCGCGATATACAAGAGCCGATGCTGGCGGCAGCGACGAATGGTCGTAATCCCTTTGCCGCTTTGGTGGAAAACAGTAATTCCTCCAATCAAGACGCGCAGAATCCACAACAGGGCCAAGAGAATCGAGATCCTCTACCAAATCCGTGGGGTCAGAGTCAGACTGACAGTACAGGACAGCAAGGTCAGAGCAGAGGTCTGTTAGACTCACCGGGGATGCAGAGTCTGACGGCGCAAATGATGGAGAATCCGCAGCTAATGCGAAACATGTTGAACGCTCCGTACACAAGATCTATGTTGGAGGCGATGGCGGCTGACCCAGCGATGGCCAGTCGGGTGATTGCAGCTACTCCTTTTTTCCGTGGCAATCCGCAGATGCAGGAACAAATGCGCGCCATGATGCCTGCCTTCATACATCAGATGCAAAGTCCGCAGATACAAAGCGTCGTAACTAATCCAGACGCCCTGGCCGCCATCATGCAGATTCAACAGGGAATGGAACAGCTGCGCACTGTCGCGCCCGAACTTGTGGAAAAGTAAATTTCTTCGTTCTCACTAATACCGCTAATTTCACGAATCAATGTGTTGACGCGTGATTATAAGTATACGTGTGTGCATGCATTTTAGTATGGGTCTCACGGTTCCACCTGCGACCACAACACCGAACACAAGTGGCACGAACCCCAGTGTACCGACCAGTCAATCGTCGGACACCAATCAACAGGATGCGTTTTCTCAGTTTATGGCACGTATGGTAAGAATTATTTATTTCATTTAAAATTTATATAATTTAATATTATATTAACTTGGTATACACATACTCAACTTTTAGACTTATCTATAATTTAATGTTTCTCGAAAAATAAGGAGAATATCTTAGAATAATATCCTTTTTAAAACATAATACAATTAAAGAATTTGTAAAGATGTGTGTGCAACGTAATTCTTTTAATAAAGTCAATATCATATTAATAAACTCATAGTAAGAATCTAAAATGATATATTATATATATATATATATATTATAATATGTTATTAAAGCATTTTATAATTAAAATCATTTTCCATATTTGTTTGATTAGATAATAATCAGCTTTACATTCCTTATAACATTACATATATTTGTGTAGTAAATATCATATTATATTGTGCTAGGTATCTGCAATGGCATTAAACCAAGGTGTAGAAGTTGATGGTCAACCTGTACCTCCACCAGAGGAACGTTACAGAGCACAACTAGAGCAACTTACAGCTATGGGTTTTCTTAATAGAGATGCTAATTTACAAGGTTAGAGTTAACATAGATTTTCTTAAATCTTTATATATATAAATATTTGCATATTATGATAATTGATATAACAATAATATTAAAGTTATATTTGCTTGTTTTCATTTTAATAATGAAAAAAAACAAATAATTGTTATTTCGTCAATATAATATTTTAGATTTCGGATATTAAGTTTGTTTACATAAAATAGTTATCTTCACACTTTTATTACGTAAATTAAATAATGTTTTAATTTTACAATTTAATATATAGCACATTATAACACATTTAATATTGAAAATACATTATATCTCTATTTTTTCAGCGTTAATTGCCACATTCGGAGACATAAATGCCGCCGTTGAGAGACTACTCTCTAATGGACAATTATCCATGAGCTAACCACCAATCTGCAATACTGTTATTCCAATATTACCTTTAATTTTGTCCTTATTTATCTCCTACGATAAATGTAGGAGATATATAAGGTAACTGGCTGTCGAAAATTATAAACTTATATCCCCTCCTCTTCCTTCTCTCCCCTTTTCTCAATTCTGACGGAATACACGCTACTCACTTGTTCAATTTGCAGTTTTTCTTATTTAGATTTGTCTGTGTTTTAGACGGATAGAAAAATGTCGATGGTACGGCCATTACTATTGTCATTTCACACAATTAGTTGTTCACTTTTCTGAATCATTGTTCTTGGTCTATGTATCCTCTTCGATGTACTCTAGGTATAGTCGATTTCTTATATTCTAAGATTATTGAAAGAGATATCCCTCTATTCTGGAATCAATATACTTATTCCGGATATATGAATAATAATACATTTAAAATAAAAAAAATATTGTGCATATAATTTTTCATTTCCTTTTTCATACATGTAGTCACATGGCAAATATAAGTGATAAAATAGCAATGCAAAAGAAGTTAATTTAGACGAAAACAGCTGATAAAAAGAAAGTCTAGAATAGAGGATCTTAGAATAGAAAAAATTGGCTGCAGCTTCGTTGATGTCATTTTTTCCGTAAATTTCTTTACAAAGGTATCTACGAGCAAAATTATAAGTAGAATTATAATATGATCATGTTCACAGCTGCATTCATTCCTGCATATAACTTTGTGACTATTTCTTAGAAACATGAACAGAAAACCCCTGCGTGGAAAATGTAGATTGCCGCTATTTAACAAACTCGCTTTCTCGGCTTTATCAATCGATCAAGAGTGTATTCCTTTTGCTTTCAAATATCCTGATACTTGTAATCATGTAGCGAAACTATGTTATTTGTACGTTCCAAATAAAAACAATATGAACGAATATTGGAATCAACTGGAATGAACGTAATGCTTTTTGCACGGATTTCTTAATTATTTTATATATTGTACATATATAAACAAGACATACCTTGGAGTATTGACGAGATTCGCGCGTTATACTCGAAGAGCACGGTTTGACGATTCGTTCTATAATACGTTTTCCATGTAAGTTTTATAGATATCGTACATATATCAAGAGGTATAAACAACAGCTTTCTTTAACTCATGTACTGGTGTGCACTGTCTCTTTGTTGGTTTAATCCGATCATAGCATAAAAACTACTATAATTAAGCGTTATATGTCTTGTAATACAAATTTAGAAATTTGTAGCGTGATAATTGAGAAACATACGGTATATAGATTGTTTATAGAGGAATACGCGCGATAAAGATCGAACACACAAGATTACATATGTAAAGTGTGTGTGAACTCGGAAAACAACACTCTTAATCGTCGGTTAGTTCTAAAATATAAGGATAAAAAGAAAAAAAAGATGTATGTTGTAAATTATCTTTATTGGAGGAGAGAAGAACAGTTATATAATTTTAATATTTTTGATTGATGTATTGATTATGATAAATATCCATTGCGCATTATATTATCTTTTATGTGTATTCATTATAACTTCACTGAAAGACAAAACATTTCTGCTGTAAAAGCGATTATATATTACGAAATAAAGTTATGGTTGATTCTTATTCACTGATACAACGCTATCGGACAATCCCGTAGCATAATATAATTATATATTATATCTTGCAACAAAATTCGATTTTTTATAAGTGTATTTAAATCAATTTTGTATTATTATTATTATATTTAATTCCATATACGATTTTCTAATTTCACGTATGTATATGTGTATGTGTGTGCGTGAAAAATATCAATTTTATTACATATATCATTTTCTATACGATCAAGAAATATTTCTGCGCAATGGCTCTGCTTTCTTTTGGTACGCGGTTGAGCAATTTCCCCCTCTCCCTTCTACCGTCGCTCGCGGCGCATAGGCAAGCAGTGCGGCTGCGCGGATCGCGCGCCGCAGTCGGGTAGTCGGTTCAGCGAAAAGTCAGTCGCAGTTAGTCGGTATTTGGCGCACGGCCGGTCGGTTGAGTCCGCGTGAAATCGTGTAGCGGGACGCGAGCGCCGGCTCCGAAACAGCATCTGCCGCTCTCACGAGTGAGTTTCGGTTGACATTTCGCCCCGTGAGAAACCCGTTGGCGAATCTGCGCGCGTGTGTGCGGTCGGTATGCGGGTAGCCACTGGTTGCTCGTTGGTGGTTGGTTCGGGGCATCCTCTCTCACGTGCGTACGTGTGCGCGCGCAACTCGGCGTGTGCGTGGATACGGTCGTGTGTGTGGGTTTGAAAATTTGAAAAGCGTCGTGCGCGAGTGCAGGTGCCGCGGGAGGAAAAAAGAGGAGAGAATTGCTCGTCCCTCTCTCTCTCTCCCGTCCTCGTCTCATCACCGATAATCTTTCCTTTCTCCGGAAAAGGGATTCACGTGGCGGAGGGACGTGATCGCCTGTCGATCGTCCTATTACTATTCGTCGTTGTCGGCGATATAACCCGCAGCGGAATGTGGCACGAGGTGAGTTAGCTGCCCGCCCGGTTTCGCTCCGTCCGATCAGGGACGGGGACGGAGTTCGAGGAGCGAGCTACTCCTTCGATGTTTCTCCTTTTCTTTATCTCTCTATGTCTCTTTAAAATCACTCTTTCTTCAGAGAGCGTACGTTTTCAATTCCTTTCGTTAAATTGCCGCGGATAGACTCGAAGCTTTGAGGGGACGCGCGGAAACCTCTCTCTTTCTATCTCTCTCTTTCTCTCTCATTTGCTAGCTCGCTCGCTCACTCGCTCTTCGTTCGACGGCGAGCTTCACTCTTCACTCGACATACCAAACCGGTATATATAATTTCGGTGAAGCCATATTTCTGTATTACAGATGCACACATATACATACACACACAAGCACACACACACACACACACCACACACACACACACACACACACACATATATATATATATACATGCAAAAATAAATTTTTTAGGTCTTATTTATTAGTCGCATTTAGTTATAAGTTTTCTATATTTATTAGATTATATTGAAAATGTCACTTGCGTCCCCGTACGAGATATGATAAAAATGTTCCGTTAGTGCGTGCGCGCGTACTTTTATGTGGACAGTAAAGCCGGTTTCTCTCTCTGCGTCGATTGATTTTAATAGGAAATTTATTAACGGACGAATTCCTTTAATGAATTCACTCAAATGACATTGACATAGCCATGGCATTCACACGAAACATTCAGTAGCAATCTGTTTGATTTATCTAAATTTGAGAAAGATGAATTAATTATCCCGATTAATATATATTATACGTTTTTGCAAGCTTTGATTATTTATAAAATATATCGCAAGTAATTTATATTCATTTACTTAATTTGCTTACGTACACGATCACTTTAGAACAGTATTAGAGAATTAAAATTTTCTATTAACGAACCTATATTCTATTACATCTTTTTTTCATATTAAAGAACTAAAAAAGAACTGTATAGAAAAAAATACCTTTTTCTCTTTTACTGCCAACTAATTATTAAGCTTGACTTTGATTAAATATGAAGATAAAATAAGGTATCTAAATTCTATTTTATATCAGCAATGATTAAGTTGCATAAAATAAATGATTCAGTTTAAAAGACAGTAAAATAGATTTCTTATTTTGGAAAATTTGTTAAATTATCGAGCTGCTCCGTAAAATCTAATCACCAATTTTTCTTGCAATTTGACATATAAATAAAAATTGTAGTAACTTAAATTTCTTATAATATTTTTTAGTTGATAGTATTTGCGATTATACAGATGAAACAATAGTTGCAGAAAGATGAGAGAAAGTTCCTTTCATATTACAAATTATAGTGAATGTCCTAGGATTAAATCTGTCTTTCTCTTCTCATTCTTTCTGTCTCTCTCTCTCTCTCTCTCTCTCTCTCTCTCTCTCTCTCTCTCACACACACACACACACACGCTACTTTTATCAATTATATGTCATTACAATCCAAATTAAAAAGTTAACTCAATTCTTTTAATTATAGTTAATAAACTCTGTTTTCTCAATTTGTACCGCAATATGAATTGCCATATCGCGATCTATGAACTTAGAGTAGAATCACCAGAGATAACTGCGTTCTTGGCTGCATATAACTTGCAAAAAACGTAATAATTGGGTCACGAACGAGATTAGTGCATTGCGTCATTGTCGTAAAAGTTTGCGCGTGCTATATCTGACGTTTTATATCCACCATACCGAACATTGCTTACGCGACCTATTTCTCTCTCTCTCTCTCTCTCTCTTTCGATTGAGCAAACACGCGTACGTCCGTTATATGTATGTGTGTCCCTACACCATTATTATTATCAGATAAACAGATAGACGTTTCGTTTATTCTAAAAGAAACTACGTTCTAAGAATACCACGAATACGACGCATCGTAAAATCAATCTCGAGGCGAAAATTATTTTGTCGTATATTCGTCGAACATTCCGCGAATTTTGATTACATCGATCTTAAATCGTAGTGAAACGAACGCCGTTGTCGGTCGTAGATCGAGCCCCTGATGACGAAGGTTTAATACGAAGGTTGCGGCAAAGGCACTCCTTAGTTCTGGCTCAAGGTCGGATTATTTAAGAATGCCCAAAGCACACCGACGAGTTTTGTTACGGTTGTCGTTTACGGAGAACAGATAAAGCTGGAAAATAGCGAAAAGCGAGTCGTACGTGCCTTGACGTTCTTTCGCTTGTCGACGCTTGTTCATTTGCCGTCGTCGACAATGACGTGCCGCTCTGCTCGTTTAATCACGATAAAAGATCCGTAGATTCGCAGCAGCAGGTGCATTGTACCAACACGGGAGGAATGCGTTCCCGAAGGCATTTCAGACTTTTTATTTCTTCTTCTCCTTTGATATAGATACATGTCCATTTTTCTTTAGGACATTTGTGACATGACTCATACTTTTCTTCACGCTTTTCCCTATTTCTTTTTTTTTTTTTCCGTATTGCTTTAGTTTTTTACTGCGTGGAAAAAATTAATAGAATAATTTTGTTATTAAAAAAATATTTAATCAACAAAAATATCTTTGAACGCTATTCACTTCTTGGAACTGTCGCATCAAAGATAATCCTTTTGAAAGCCTTCATTTTTTTTCTCTCGAAGCTTTAACAATACTTGGATAGTATTATCGCAATTTCTGTTTCTCGCGTGCATCAAGATGATGATCCCTCTCGTTGTAAGTACATGCTGTAACACGATATCTCATTCCCAAGCTTCGTGTCAATCATGTCGCGAAAATATTAAGCGAGAAGGAGACCCATTCGTATCTTGTTCTCTATCGCGATCCGATTTGTATGGGCACTCAGATATTTTTTTTAATTTTTTCTCCATTCTCTTGGAAATCCGAGACGCGCGCATTTCGGTTTTAATACCCGAGGTGTGCTCTCTCTCGTGTCTCTCCCTCATCCTGTGAAACGTCAGAGATTTGCGCCCGCAAAGTGGCAGCGTGTGGCATGCGTATTCATGCGTTAACCGCAAAGACTCTTCTCTTTCTTAGCTGGCAGTATCGACGGTCTCTCGGCGACGATAATTCTTCTTCTCGTGTAAATCACATATTAACACACTCGGCAAGTAAAATCGCGTTTACGTGTGAAAGGAACAAGAGTTGTTACGTGTAATTGTCAACGATTACAATCGAGATTTTGTGCAGTTCTTCTGTCTGAAGAAATGTCTTTGCGGACAAACAAATGCAAATTTTCTAATGTAAACATAGCATTAGTCTATAATATCAGTACTTAAATAATAAAAAAAGTTGTAATAAATATCATCTCATTCGATATTTTTTTTTTCTAAGATTCAAATATACTATATTGGTTCTATTTTAAAAACTTTCAGTATAGTATCTCTATATCTCTACTTTGTCAGCTTTAGTGTTTATCAGAATTTACCACATAAATTTCGTGTTCCCTGCTATCTTTTTAACGACAGGGATATTTGTGTTCGTCGTAACATACTTTAAACGATGGCGTGAGGCCAAATTGCGCGCGGTTTTAAGCTGCACCATGGAATTATCCTCTCGGCGTGTGCGGTCGCACGGTATGTCGTTTTGCAATTTTCTCTCCTTTCCCACAATTCTTCCTTGCATTCTCTCTTAACTTTACCTGATCCTGACTGGCGCGCTCTCCTCCCTACTTTCTCATCTTTCGAAGCAATCGCATTGTTCGAGAACAGAATCACGAATCTTCTCTACAAGATATAGATAGTCATATTTATTGTACGTGCTACTAGCACATATAATTAAATTGTCGCTATTTACATTATAATTTACAAAAAAAAAATCGATTAAATTTTGATTTAAAAAATTGGATTAATAATATATCATAATAATATATTATATAAGAAGTATTCACCCTTCGTGAATCTTACTTTTTGTATACAGAATGATAAGGAGAAGAAAAGTTCTTCGTATTTATATTTTGTGTCAAAATGATTCGCAATTTCGCGGAAATTCCTTTATTTTCAATTAATTTAATTAATGTTCATTGAGGAAATGTCAATTCTAATTTAATCATTAGTGGTTAATGATGATTAGAAGAATATCTGATGATTTTTTTGAACACTTCTCTATAATTTCCATCAATCTTCTAAGGTTGTCAATACTTGTCCGTTTCTAACTACCTTGTATCCTCAAATACCTCGATTTGAAAGCTTCTCGTTTCGTGCTAAGGAATGACGTGCCATTCATTCGCCGCGTAGTCTATCAGACCCTAGCATACCTATCTCTCCACCTGTTTTCTCCGGAGCAACGCGATCCTCCGACAGGTAAAACACAACGAACCCGGGTTCGCTCTTCGCTCCATGCGATTCCACGAAACAGCGGCGGCTAGAGCAAAACGGTCGGTTCGCACGAAGAAGTAAAAAACGAGGAAGAAAAACAGAAGGAGAAGAGCCGAGGATCTCGTCATCGCAGAGTGACTCTCTGTAAATGATTGAGAGAGCGCCCGTCGAGCATTTCTTGTGCCATAAAGCAAGCAAGAGCGATCGCGGCCATCATCGCGGGGCAGAGAGGCGAAAAAGGCAGAGAGAAGCCGGCCATAGATAGGGAAGACAGAGAAAGTCAAGCAGGCAGAGAGACGGCCCGGCATCGAGACGAAACAGGAAGAGAGGCAGGGGACTGGAGAGAGGGAGGAGGGGGGGGGACCGATGGGGCCCTAGCTGCGTCCATTCAGCAGGCACCTGCCTCGTTAAATTCAGTGGGCCCGGACACATATGTGTAGGGGCCCTGTTCTCGTATCGATCTGGATTTGAGGGGTAAAGCAAAGAGTGCCGAATACACAGGGCGAGAGGGTTACACGAGAGTACGCTGTAAATAAAGAAATGAAGAAGAGAAAGGGGGAAAGGAGCATTATGGTGAGAAGAAGGGGATCGAACCGCAGCCGCGACGAAGAAAGAAGAAGAAGGAAGAGAGGAAGGAGGCCCCTTCGTGTGTAGGTACATCTTTCTTACATCACTGCACTCTCGCATCGTTCCCCTAACCGTAGCAGCGGTTCAATGGAAGAAAAAAGGAGAGATATCACGCCGATAGCATAACTCTCTCTCTCTCTCTCTCTCTCTCTTTCTCGTCCCTCCAACTTCCCTTTCTCACCCTCGTTGTCTTGCACCTTTATAGGGGCCTCTCGCGCTTGTTACTCGAATACTCTCCTCTCGTGATCCATGTGTGTGTGTGTGTGTGTGTGTGGAGCCTCTTTTCTCCCTTGCATTCTCCTCCTGCCTCCTGTCTCTCTTTCTCTCTGCTCTGCTTGTCGCCTTCTACATCACCCTTTCTATTCTTGCATCCCTCTATCCTTTCTCTGTATCCCTCTCTTCCTTCGAGGTTGCAAGCATGCGAGTCAACTGTACCTTGCAACTGTTATCTAGGCAACGACCTTGCCTTCTCTATCTCTGTTTCGAACTCTCTCTCTCTCTCTCTCTCTCTGTCTCTTTCGTTTCTCTCCCTCTGTCTTTTTCCTCGCTCCCTCTCTGTTTCTCTTCCTTGCCCTCTTACCGCCGTGTCGAGACCCGACTCCACGACCGGGTCCTGGTATACGTGCGTACGTACACTGGCGCGAGGCGCAAGTTCATCGGTCCGCGGTCGGAAAATCATTGACCTTGCTGCAGATCTAGCCGCAGTAGATGATACCTCTCCGGTGCCCATTTACGCCGATTGTATCCGTTACGTGGAGAAACAGAAACAGCCGCAAGCTTCTGCTCTACGCGGGAACATCGATTCATTCCGTAATGCTTCATGATCCGATATCGAACAATCGTCCACGGTCGAACGGATCGGAGCTCTAATTGTCTTGGCAACACGCAGTGTGTAACAAAACCGTCGGATATTAAAAATAATATCATTTTTCTATGGATTTTGCTTTCGCATTATAATGTTATAACGATGCATCTTCCGGGAATTACACTTATTATGCAATCATTAGGAAATCATTAATGCGATTTCACAAGACTTGCACTCACGGAATGGCATGAGAATAGATTTGATATTCTTAAGTCGACAAAAAGGAGGTTGTAATAAAAACACAAAGCTCATATAAATATGTTGTCTAAGGAAAAAGTCGTTAACCAACAGCAGTAGATAATGAGAAAATAATTTGAATATTTGCAAACGATATACATATCATCAGATCACATATAAACAAATCGAACAATGTTAAAATTACGTATAAAAAGAATTAATTTATCTTATAATTATCGGCTTAATTGAACGGATCTTGAAATAATTTAGAGAATAGGTGTTAGATTACATTAATTATCCGATAATGAAAGAATCTGAAAATACATTTGCAAATCGTGACACATATTGTATTAAGACGATGTAATAGTCGATCGATATAAATGGAATAAGAATATATATATATATATATATATATATATATATATATATATATATATATATATTTATGTGTATATATGCATTATTCACCTTTGAAGGATCTATTCATCCCGTAAATATCAATCGCGATGCGGACGCGAGAGAGCAGCCGATCGTCGGCCACGAACGTCGACGGGAAATAAGAAGGAAAACGATGCTGCGACCGCAACGAAAGACGACGAAGTTGTGAAATTGGATAAGAGCGGTGAGCACATAGGACTTCGCTGGCGTAGCCAGAGAAACCTCACACATACACGTAATCCCATAATAATTTCGCTGACTGCACTGTAAGCGCTGAAATAACATCTCGCAGAGCCTGCAAATGGAAAAAGAAACACGGATAAAATAATTAATCTCTTAAATTAAAGTGTTTATTTCATCTCCCTGCGGTATTATAAAAAGATATGTAGTATTTTTCACAGTATGTGAAATTGATTGTTAATTCATTGTTTCATAAAAATTATGACATCTTTAAAAAATATAATAATTATTTCGTTTAAAAAAAAAAATTCTATTTAAATATTTATTAAAATTATTAAAATATCTAGAATTCACTTTTTAATAAAAATTTAATATATCCAACATTGATTTTAAATTGACTTGTATAAAATTGAAAAGCATTAACACAGGATAATGAACTTGCAAGTAATCAATGCAAGCGCGATATATGTATAAGCGAACATCGCTATTTTAGTTAGCTCATTGCGATGGGAATGATGATAATGATGTCAATGGCACCGTGCCGATAATATCGCGGTTGTCGCTAATAAGTGACTTCCTCTGCGCTTCTCTCTGTTTTTATGCGAATCACGCGACCGTAAACGCGGTGATGGGGAATTTAAACGTATTCCTTTTAATAGGGTAACGATTCACGTTTACTGAAATCTATATGTCATATGTTTTCACTTTACACAACACATGAACAAAGACTGTCTTTACCAATGTATCTATCGATTAATACTTCAGCGAAAGGCAGGTAAATCAATTCGCTAGATACACAGGCATATCGATTAACATGTAAAGATTGCGTTTAATTTCTGGAACGAAATTAATCGTATAGATGCAATTTTTATATTATTCTAAGTCTACAAAAGATATCGACGTAACAAAAACATCGATAAAAACAAAAATAAAATTATCTCATAAAATTATATTATTGTATAGTGTCCATGAGAAATTGTTGAAACTAACTAGCTATTTTTGAATACACATAGAGAGTAAAAAAAGTAAAATATCTTTTAATAGAGGATTTATATATATATATATATATATATATATATATATATATGTATAGAAATAAATAGAAAGACAATCGGAGATATTTTTGAACATTAAAAAAATAAAGGAATTGATCATAGTTGTAAAAAAAACTGTGAATGACATTTTGAAAAGAGACGATACAAGTTAATAAAATTTTTTTATAATTTCGGAAAGAGACGATTTTTTATTTAATTTTGATGGTTCGCACGTCCAATATATATCATTAAGATTGTCGTTTTGGCATTTTCATAACGTTTATTAAATGATAAAAATATCTCTAATAGTTTGTAAATAAAACTGCCATCTTTTATTTAAATATATTTTGTTTTTTCTGCACCCTATATGCATTTAAAAATGACAGTTGATTAGTTTCGCCAACTTTTCATGGGAGATGACACACACCTTATAATTCTGTCGTCCGTCTTGCGGACTGCAGAAACAGATGGACTATCTTGCAAAATTTTACTTATCAAACTTCTTTATCAAAGAGGGATATTTTACGAACATCGTTGTCGGATATGGAATTCTATCAGAGTGCTTTACTCGTCACGTGAGTTTACACGCGCGCAGATATCGATGCGGAGATGCGCTTTCTGCCGTGAGCGGCAGGCTGGACGTCCGGAATGCGAGCGGAACCCGTTTCTATGAGTCAAGCCTGACTATTGACAACGGAGAAGGAAAGAGAGAGAGAGAGAGAGAGAGAGAGAAAGAGAGAGCTGCCCGCGGCCCACGATAGCCAATCTTGCGGTTCTGGATCGTAGCACGCGATCCGATGTATCGCGCGGCAGCACGAGAGAGGAGGAATTTGCGGGATCGAATCACGTTACGCCGCGAAGATCACCGTCGATCGGGATGCAGGGTACCGTGACGACGAGATGCACGTAGAACCGCATTTAACGTGTAATTGGTTCACGGACGATGAATAATTTTTTTTTATATACACACGGACAAATGGTTCTTTTACAATTAGATAAAATTGCGCGCGCACTCTTAACGTCTTATGTTTTGTATCTAATTAGTGAAAGGTAGAATATTTCTGAAACGATCTGTTATCACACATACTTATGCTACAGTTAAGATGACTATGAATTGTAAAGGGAAAGAAATTTAATGCAAGCTTTCAAACCGATTATCTGAGAATAATGCAAAGAATGTAAACAACGATTATATAAAAAATAATTATATAATGAATTAAAAATAAAATAATAATTATATAATGATTTTGTGTAAATTTATATAGATGATTTACATTAAAAATAAAATATGTTTAAATGGACATCAACGTTTACATGTGCTGTTTTCTTATGTTATCTTATACAAAGTTTTAAGTTATAATAATAATGCATTTTTTCTTTCTTTATTTTATTTATTTAATTTTCCAGATTAGCAACAATATATTGTATATTAGTTTCAGAATTTTCTCTCTCTCTCTCTCTCTCTCTCTCTCTCTCTCTCTCTCTCTTAGATTGTTGAAATGTTATCTATTTTTATGCACCTCATAAAATAAAATAATACGGAATAAATACACAATTTCTAACGGTTCCCACAATATAGCGTGCGTAAACTTTTCGTTTGGAATATATGTACCATCGATCTTTCGGCGTGAATGATTGAAACGCGACGTAAATCGAGCATCACGAACAAGACTCTAAACGGAAGTAACGGTATCGTGAAGAGATACATAAACAGTTGAATCAATTATATTTTCGAGATGTAAGCAATAAGAAAATTAGAAATGATATCGTTCTAATAAAGCAAAAAGTAATGAAAGGAAACATGCCACATTCGTGTAAAATAAAATTGCGGAAATTTGCTGAGTGTTTTATTTCCATAGCAAAATAATCTCGATTCCAATGAAAATAATAATAAGTCAATTTTTCTTGTTTGTTTTGAAATACGAAAAGTAATGTAAGGAATATATTTGACAAAAATATTTTTTTATATGAAGAAAAACTCGCTCTGCAAGTACATTCTTCATGCGACATGTAAACGACACGAGTGTGACATCACAATCCAGTTTATCGATTCGGAATGTGTCTCTTCACGGTTCGCAGTATAACGACATGTTCATTGTCAGTACATATCATCCATTTAATCGTTGTGTTACATGTCATAAATTGACACGACTCTTTCTTTTTTTTGTTTTCGCGTTCTTATCTTATTTTTCTTAGCTTCCTTAATGCCTACTGATACATGATTAGAAGCTATCTTTATTATTCTAACAAGATATAAACCGGTGGCTTGCTGTGTATATATTATCATAATTACATCGTAAAACTATTTTTAATTTTATTAAGTATTTCTTTGACATAGAATTGATTTTTTCTTAAAAAATTAAAAATTAATCATTATTTTCGCATATCTTAATTTTTTAATAAATTAAATATTTAGTTAATTAAATGTTTGATTGAAATTTTAGCAACATATATTGAATTGTGCAAAATCCAATTAATTTAGGAGACATTTATTCGTTAAAAATTCTTTAAAATTGTAATAATTTATATAAATATTGTACAATTAAATAATTTCATTATGTTTTAATGAATAACCTTATGTACTGCCACATTTAACTTCATGGGGAAATTTCTAATTGCAATTTTAAAATACAGAGATTGTAGATAACTCTCTCTTTCTCTCTCTCTCTCTCTCTCTCTATATATATATATATATATATATATATATATATATATATATATACACATATATGTACGTGTGTGTGTGTGTTTGTATATATTTCATTAGATAATAAAGAGACGAGCTCGCGTGATCCGCTCGTGCCGAGGGAGAGGAAATGTATGAACGAGCACCCGGGAGAGAGTCTTGTACGTGGTCGTTGAAAGTGATAATAATACACGGTATAACAAAGTCTATATATCGACACGATTGTGTTCCGACCGCCGCTAGATCGCCCAGTTTTCCCTCGCGATTCGCTTATCTCGCGCAATGACCTGCAATTTGTCTTCGTATTCCACGCGTCGCGATCAGATATATACCTACACGCCGGCACGCGGGCTTCTCTCGGCCGCACTTGGCTTCGCATCGCGGCCTTTCCGCAAGCGCGTGCACCGCTAAAGGTCATCGTCTGGTTTAAGTGTTACGCGTACCGTGAGATCTTTCTAATTATACCGCTGGATTCTCGGGGCTTCTAATCTTGATAGCGTTCGCTGTGCATTTAACACGCTTTCGGCTTTTATACACGAAGAATAATATTTTTCTTTCACGAGAAAAACTTTCAAGAAATTTATTACATACACGTTTGACTGTTGCAAAAAGGATGTCGCAGAAATAACGAGAGACATGTCTTTCACATTTACGATTAGCTAGAATTAAGAAGAAGCGGATTTGTTGTGGGAAATTATAAAACAAGCATTAAACTCTGAAAAGCTGTTTACGCTCTGGTTGAGATATGTGTGCTGGAAAAAAGTTGCGACAATAGCTTTGATTCCAGAACTCTTTACAGCGTTATATTATGTGTTAGTCGTTAGGAGATAATTGCGCTGTAAAACGCTCCGTCACGATGCGATCGCTTTACAGTCCGTTAAAACGAAAGGATTCTTCATTCGTCAGTACTCGAGAGAGGTACTCTCGCTTGCTCTTACATGAATAAAAGGTTCTTTTACAATTTCCATTTAATCGATAGGCTTTTAAGCTAATTTTAGCTAAATTATTATGATTTTTCTCTTTGAAGCCACATGAAATTTAAAATTCCGTTTGAAAAGTGGAAATCGCGGATATGATCAATCGCGTTTCGTCTCGCACAAAACTTGAAAAAAGCCGAGAGAGAGGGAGAGAGAAGAATGTTTTTTGTGCATCGCCGCCACACTCCGAGTAGATTATACCCCGTATCTATCCTTCTTTTTACGGTCCGACTATTCCGACCGACAGTGCAGAGAGAGAGAGAGAGAGAGAAAGAGAGAAAGAGAGAGAGAGAGAGAGAGTGAACAGTCAGTCCATTAATTATTTCCTCCGACCTGTTCCAGAGGTACCGCCGGCACCATCTCGGGAGCCATGCCGGCTGACGAGCTCGCGCGTATCCGACGAGAAGACCGAGGTGGTAGAAAACCGAGCTTGCAGCCGCCTTAACGCACGCACGACCGACCGACCGCGTGGTTGCCTCTCGATAAAGAGAAAAAGAGCGAAAGAGAGAGAGAGAGAGAGAGAGAGAGAGAGAGAGAGACTCCCTTCGCGCGGACCGATCCGCGGATCATGCCCTTAGCGAACCCATTCGCGCCGCACGTTGTCGTCGCATAGTTCCACGCAGCGAATCCGACATGTGAGAGAATCACCGTCTGGTGAATGTGGTCGCTATGGTGGAGCAACTGGTGTGCAGCAACTCGCTGAGCCCGGGAACGTAGGCGCCCACATAAGCCCTGGTTCGCACATATAAACGTACTTCTTCTAAGCTATAAAGAATTAATTGCGGAAGACGAGAAGGTATTTCCGGCTCGTGAGTCGCTTCGCGATAAACGACGTGCCTTTATACGGCCTCAAGATAAAGAAGGTTGAAAATCGAGCCTAAAGATTGAAATCAACGAATCGCGTGTTATGAAACGACGAACTTGGTGTGACTTGCAAGCTTAACGAGTAATATATTTGATTGCGAAACATTCGTGATGACGAGAGAAGTGATATTTTTGACGTATGAAAAATCTAGCTTGAAAAGGATAAAGTTTGTGTGTTATGTGTTAGAGTGAAATGATATGACGAAGAATCTAATCTGAGGAAGGTCGAAGGTAATAATCTATATGCTATGACTCGGTGTAATTTGGTAGTCTTTTTCGTCACGTAGTCGTCATGTGAAGATTATCGGAATCGGGAAGAAAAGAGAAGAAGCCTAACCCCGCGTGACACCAGCGAGTGTCGAGTAATGCTGAAGCACATCTTGACGGGGCAGCCGTCGTCAACGGGCTCCAGGCATCATCACAATGATTATCAAACGAGCTCGGGCTCGTTGCACGGCGGACACCATCATCACCATTTGCACAATAATTCGCTGCACCAGGATCAGCAGCAGCAACAGCAGCAGCCGCAGCCGCAACAGCACCACCACCATCATCATTACACCGGAAGCACCGGGACGACGCGCGTCGCCGGACATCGAGGTAACAACGGTGGAATCGATGTGTACGACTCCGTGGTGCAGAGGTCGACGACGTCGAACGCGCATCAATCGGCGACGACGCCCTCGTCGACGCATCGGCATCCGTTGAATCACTCTCAGCTGAGCGTCAACAATCTGTCGCAACGCTTGAACCATTCGCACGCGCTCAACGTGTCGACGTTGTCGACCTCCAAGCACTCGGTCAACAGCGTCAGTCCGGTAGCCGGTGTTAATGGTAACAACAACGGCAACAATAATAATAACAACAACAACAACAACCATAATAATAACAACGTCTCGGTCGCGAGTCAACTTGGTCATACCGTGATCTCGCAAACGAACGTTTTGCATCAAGATCGACCGAAGGCGAATGGCGGTCTCGATATCTCCAGGCTGTCGCGGTTGCCGAGTCAGACCACGCCATCGCCCGCACCTGCCGCACCTGCGCTTCCTGTCGTAGCCGGCCAGGTAACTGGCGGGCCGACGGTAATACCCCTCAATGCCTCCTGGTCCTCGTCCCTGTCCAGGAATCTCCATCGGAGCGACGAAGCAGGTGTGAAGGAGATGCTGACGAGCCTCGGACTATTGTGTCTAGTGTCTCTACTTCTGGCCCTGCTGTCGGTTATTTTTCTCCTCAAGATCTCACCGCTCACGGTCACGTCTAACAGTCTCATCAGCCCGGAGGAGTTTGTCATCGTCTACGAGGTCACCCTCGCGTTGTGCGCTCTCGCCCTGTCGCTCAACTTGTGTTGTCTGTTAGTCTGCGCCATACAGTTCCTTTTCGCGGTGAAACTCGTCAAGACTTCGTACCAGGGACACCGGTAAGTTGCTATGACTCATGATTATCATTTTCTTGGATATTTGAAAAGACTAGAATCTAAGCTAGGTCTTTATTATTATTATTAAAGTCTGATATCTCGCGCTCAATAAAAAGACTTCGGATTTTAATAGAGCCTAAAAAGATCCTGAGACCGCTCACATAATTACTTATCGGCAAAACTAATGGTCGATGACTAATGAACGAAATGAAAAGGTTCGATATGATGCCCCTGCGCGCGTTTGACACGCTGGAATCCAGTTCAATTATTTTTAAGCTCTAATGGGAGGGCTGGCCATACCGTGCGACTCGATACGGGCAAACCGAAATTCGCAATTAATTAACGCGGTAAAAAGGCGGTATTCTCCCCGCGACTTGCTGATTCAGAACGATCGGTAAGCAATAACATCCTCGTCGTTGTATTCTCCTCGTGTTGTGACCTCTAGACCCGACGTTACAAAAGTCTAAAGGCCGATTCACACTTAACATCACACAAATCGGAATAAGATTAAAGTTTATTCATTTATTAAATATTGAATATTTTACTCTTTTTTAGGTGAATTTTAATTGTTGATTAATTATATATATATTAATTGTTATTTATTTATATATAACAGTACAAAAATAATAATAATAATATACAATTAACAATAATAAAATTGCTAAATTTCACAATTTATAATACATAAGCCTTACAGAATCAAATAAACCTCAAAAAATTCCGTTCAGAAAAAAAATAATAAGATATTCTTTTAAAAAAATTATGAGCGTGACATTAATAGCGCCGAATATTTAATATAATAATCGTAATATTTAATATAATAATCGTAATAGATGATTATATAAATAATTGATTATGTAATAAATTATTATTATATTAACATGTGTTTATTGTATAATGCATAAGAATTACAAATTTTGTGACCAGTGTGTATTAGTCTTAAACGTGTCATGTTCTTTGAAGTTTTTTTATCGATGCTATTATTATCGATATATGTATATGCAATATTGAAAAGTATGGTGGAAAATTTCGGCTGCGGATTCGTTTATACATGCAAGTAAAAAGGCGGGCATCGGATCCCTCGTAATCCTCCTTAAGATGAATAATAAACGATTCGTAGTCTTGATTCGATGCAATGCGAGTAGTCCCGATATCTTAACTAACATCTTAGCTAATAAGCAGTGCGCAAAAAAGAAAAGATGACGAAGAATTCGACAAGCATTATTGCTGTTGCTGCTGCGCCGCCTCTACTGGTTTACCATTATTTTCGACATTCGGGCGAATGCAATTGCATACCGGGAATTTTGTACGAATCGGAGAATGCGACGCGATCTCATTTTTTGTTCTTTTTTTTGGTGTCGGCTACATCGCGCCAGATTATATTAAAAATTTTATTGATACTGTTGTTGACATTTTTAATGTATAAGCAATTATGAGTATATTACATCTTTCAATTCTAAAGTACTGCACTTTATTTGAAACACTTTAATGTAACGTTTTAAACTTATGAAATTATATATTTTATGAATTCTAAATTTTTTTAAAAGTTTTATTATTTTAAAAGAGAAAAATGGACTTAAGTTTTGAAGGTTCTATATAAATCGAAATGTTATTCTAAACAAAGAAACAAAAGATTTAAAAATTTTTAATAAAAAGAACTCCAGGAAAAAAATCTACAGATTTGAATATCTGATAACAGTCAACGATTTAAAAATTCATACAAGAGTTTAAGAAAAAAAAAAAGAATTTCTTGTTCAAGCATCTAAATAGCACACGTCTCAAGTGCTAGTTAAACATTCAGAAAAAGAAACGATTACGTATGCAAGAAATTCTGACTTAACAGCCTGCGAATCTTGCACGATACATGTAAAGACGATCCGGTAATTACACAGGAAGCGATGAGAGTCGCGTAATAGGATCTAATAAGGGACACCGAGTCTCCTCTCGTTCGGGAAGGAGGGATTCTTCCCGCGAAATCGAAAGAAGCGATTTATACGCGGATCGGTCCCGCGTTCACGGGTGTTCTCCGTTTCTCCTCGTGTGCTTCGATCTCACGATCGCGTCGTCGACATTCGCGATCAAGATCGTCCGCGCCGGGATGGAATGGGGTTCCCAGTCATCCATGCGTACCATATATACCTGTGCGCGAATATATGTACATATATACGGGTGGATTTCGTATCCAGGATCCGTGGTGCTGTCCCCCTCGCCCTCCTCCCTGTCTCCCCCTGCCTTTCCGACACGATATATCTTACCGTGCGAGAGTTTCTTCTCACGGAGAGAGACGCAAAAATTCTCATTACACGCGTGTAAGCGTGTATACGTGCATACGCGCATCAACGTACACGTACGGATCGAGAACACGAGTAGAGAATCAGAGCGAGACGCAGATAGATCGCGATGTCGCGCTACCCCGAAATTACCCTCGTTAAAGAAACGCGTTGATGCGATCGCTCTCGGGGATCTATCTCCCGAAGCGTGACCTCTTTTTCCGGAGCACAATGTCGGATCTGAGTAGACCGCTAAGAACAGTGGATGATTTTTCGTAGAGGAGAGGAGTAAGAAAATAATGTGACGTGGGACAGGAAATTTCAGACGACAACAATTCGAGTTTTCTGTCAGTTTTAGAAAAATATGAAGATTGATGAATAACGTAACATGAACGTGAATGTGTGATAATTATCAAGAAGTTATTATTAAAAATTTACATTAAACATTTGAATTTTATAATATATTATTTGATTAATTTTTCTGCGAGATTTTCATGTTATTTATTTGTCATTTTTGTATACATTATTGGTATCCATATTTTTATCGTAGTATCAAAAGAAGAAATGTTTTGAAGATGTCTTTAGAAAGATTTGTCACAATTTAATTTCACACTCAAATAATCTTGGATTGATTCAATTCCAAAAGCCTTGATTCTCGCACTCCTTTCTTTTAATTTTTCTTTGCTATTTCTTTCATTAATTCATTCGCGAAAAGGTTAGCGTGATGTATAAACTATCAGATGAATGTAACCAACGTACGTATAATGGAGTACGTAGAGCTCATTTTGCCGCAGTAGAAAAGGACAAGAAAATTCCGACTAGAGTCGTAGAACAGGTAGAAGCGGAGATGGCCGTTAATGACCGCCTTGAAATTAAATAAGGAAAACAAAAAGAGCCCTGGAACGCACGTAACGATAACTTCCTCTTGTTTCTCTCCCGTATATCCGTGGTATCGCGTCTTTCTGCCGTTAGGTACTTACAGGTCAATAAAACGCGATTAATGACTCCTTTTTTGTCGAGCGTACTTTATTCACACACTGAAAAAAATATATGTAACAGAATACTTTACATTAATATTTGCAAATTGAAAAAGACACGTGATAAATTTCTACAATATTATTTTATCATTAATTATTTTTATTATACAATTTTATTTTTTTTTTTTTTACAAAAATCAATGTTAATATAATTTGTTGATTGTGTATTACAACAAGCTTGTATTTTTGCGCAATAACACTAACAGGAATCCAAACGAATCCTTATTTCGTATATCTTATCGAACAAAGATAATGGATGCTCTCTTTTTACTTTCTTTTGCTATCGTCGACATTACTCGGCCCTTACCATTTCCACTTTCGAGCTTCTCTTACAAGGTTTTCATTTCTGGATTATATCTAAAGAGATTGCGTGTGTCATGAAGACGGCTGTAAAACCTAAAAGTTTCAAAGGAGATTTTCGGAGTCGGAAATTCTTCGGATAACTAACCGGACGATTGGTATCTCCTTCGAAAATATTTACGCACTAATAGAGATATATAAATAGTTCGTTCCGAAAAGACAGAACCTGTTTTAATTAAATTCTTTCATAGACGGCAATTAATTTTCGTTAGTTTTCAAGATTATAAAATTTCTCTTTATCGGTGTCACAATCTCTCAAAAAGTATTTTTGATCAATTTCTCATCCGATTTAAAATGGGAATATACATATATACGATGTGTTATGTAATATTATAAATACGTAAAACGTAACAAAAAAAAAAAAAAATAAAACTATAAACATGCAAATATATATACATTTCTAAAAGAGAGATATTTTTAAATTAAATTTTTCACTAATTAATTATATGTTTATCTCAAGATATACCTAAAAAATGTTTTTATTATTAATTTATGATACAATATTAAAGTCCTTGAAATTCTGAACATTGTTAGATTAATAAAAGCGATAGGCAGACAGATCGTGGACAAACGATTGATAAGGTTTAACGATGCTTGCACATACAGCTTGAATGTAGGTAACGGGTTAATGGCTTCTTTCTAAACAATATTCTGTGCCAACTGATAAGTGCAACGATCGATCAGTGTGCATGTTATTTTTATCTTGCGCTATCACGAAACCTTATAGTCGTATAGCTTTACCTCTACACTCGTGAAAAAATAATCGACTGCAGCTCTCGTATATAGGTGACTAGGAATTCATAAACAATTGCGTTTAGGAACAGCATTGTAATATTTTATGGTAATATATTATTACAAACGAAGATCATATCGCTGAGATTAGAATAATTTAATGAGCACAAAATACGTTTTGATTTTTTTTTTTTTTTATTAACAATAAATAATGTCTTAGAAAATTGTCAAATAATTTATTATACTTATATTCTAAACGCAATGCGTCGTTAATATATTTTTAATGTTTCAAAAATTTAACGTATATGACTTTGATATAGTTCAATTTGGGAAACTCTTAGCGTAGCGTGGCAAAATTAGCTCTGGTATTCAAATTTGGTTTTCGTCATTCGCAACGTCTAAATATCTTAGTTATGAGACCCTACTGAGAAATCTGCGCGCAGCTGCCGAATAAATACTAAACAGACGCAATCGACATGACTGTTCCAGAGAGTGTTGAACCGTAGAATTATAGTCGGGTTCGATATGTTAATTCGATCAAAGCGAACGTTGTAGCTTTGTGAGTTATGTTCGTAGTTATTAATAAAATTCGTCGGAAATTAAAAAACAGATTCGATTTGTTGCTACTTATTTCTACACAATTATTCCGAACGTTCTGATAATTTAGATCATTTTTTCAGATAACTCGAAGCTCATTAACTACGCTTGTAAAATATCATCGCATGTCGAGAAAATTTCTCGCGTGCAGAAGAAGAACGGTGACCTAGAGATAAAATGACGTAAGGCAGATCACTATCTGTCCGAATACAAGGTTCTTATCCACTCAAAGCCGTCGTCAAAGACCAATAAAATTCGTTAACCGTTGTTGAAGTTAGCCTGTCGGCTCGGTCCTCTTCTCCCCCCCGCCCCTCTCTCTCTTTCTCTCTCTCTCTATCCGTCATGGGATAAGTACATCAGATGCGAAAGAGATTCGGGTCCCAAAAATCTACGTTCAGATAGACTGGAATACGAATGACCGAACGGGGACCATTCACAGAATTTATTTCTTTGTGCAATCTCCTCAACGGTATTCGCGTCGATCGGATATTGGATTGCCCTCCTTCCCCCTCCCCTCGTTCGGGGAAACCTTATCTGCGCCGGTAAAAACACCCCTTAAGATATATATATATATATAAATATATATATGTCTTTGATATCGTTCGACACGCGCGACTCGCTCTGGTTCTCTCTGGTTCTCCGGTGTCTGGCTTATGTCCCGTCAGCTCATGTCTCCGATATAAGCCGTCTTCGTCAGAGTATACGTTAGCCAAGAGCGCAGCGTTATTCGGCTCCTCTCGAGTACTACTTGACATTCCAGGGACCTCTGGATCCCATCTTATCGTGTGCCCGCCCGTTTTCTTCTTCTCTTTCTCTTTTCGGAGATATTCTCAAGTCTAGAGGTACGAAAAGTGAAGAAAATAAATTTGGCAATGGAAAAAAAGTATCTCTGTACTTGTGAGAAGCAGAGGGGTGTGCACGTCGGAAACGATTGATTTTGACATATTTATTAAGTCGTTACGTATGAAATGTCGTTTTATATCGGCGCGATTCTCAGGTAATCTCTCCGAAGAATCAAAATATATTTGCAACGGAGAGAAGAAACTTCCTCTACGTTCCGTACGTTTCTCAAAATGTGTAGAGAGACTATTTACATAATATCATTTCGATCACAAAAGTACAGGAAATTTAAGATAAAGCATTAAGAATAAGAAATATGTTTTTTCCAATTTTAATAATTCTCGCATATGTTAAACTTCGTATACTGACATGTATTCTGGACGTCGTCTCTGTAGACTTTGGACAAAAAAAAAAAAAAAAAAAAAAAAAAGATCAGCTTTTGGACTTACATTCTTTTCTCAGGACTTCCTTCTCCGAAATACCGGTAGGCGCGTACATCTCAGGTTCTCTCGCGTTCAAACACTTCACGAGATATGCGCCGTTTATATCCACAATATCTTGGCAAAACACGAAACGTCGAGGAGCGATTATTCGCACCGTCAGCATCGTCAAAGTGGTGTATATCTTCGATACACTTGAATTAATTAATGCGCTCCGCTATCTCTCGAATGAAGAGAGATCGCGAGAGAAGTTGGAGAGACTCTCGGCCGTTTTATTTAATCTGTCATATGTATATACAAATATTTATGACGATTCGTGAGATTCTTTCAACGTTTCTTATAAATTGATATTATTTCATTGCGCGTTTATATTTATCTGACATCCGTAAAAGAGGAAAGAATTGTCGCCACTTTGATGGTACTTTGTCAGCATGACAGATATTTCTTGTTTAAAAGAACCGATCGATCAAGCGCAGTTGATCGCCACCCGTTGGCGTCGTCGTTATCAGCTGTACATATGTCAGCAATATTCTCGGCCGTGAACAGAACACGAAAGATCGGTGCGTATCACGGCAAGTGACGAGAGCGATCGGTCACGCTGTCGCTCGAACGACGTGTCGTAAAATCGACAATGCCCGCGTGACGAGAGCGATGCGAGTGAACAGGTGCAACAGGTGAGGTGGAGGACGCGAGGCCTCTCGTAACGGTTGTCGCTCCGGTACAAAGACGGGACGCGGCGAGTGCACCCTCAATTTTGTTCGGAAATGAGCCCCGGGCCCTCCGTCATTAAGTCCCTTCTTCCCGGTATCGGGTCTGTGCTCGAGGAGGCACGGGAATTTCTCGCAGTCACGTTGTCGGGACGCCTTCGGTCAACCTTTTTTTTCCCTCTTCTTCTTATTTTTTTTTTTTTTTTTCTTTCTTTTGCCGACCGCGACACGGATTATGTATACAGACACCTGTCAGCGCGAGAGGAGGGGAAAAAGCGCGGATCGGAAGACTCTGTAGACTACGTATGATCAGCGCGTGATCCATCATCCGGTAACCGTTCTCGCGATCGCGGAGATGCCGATGCCACAGAGCTATGCGGATGTAATCGGTCGACGATTCGCCATGATCGCTCGAGGTTTCTCTTGAAAAATAGAGAAGACGTAAAAAAAAAATTCATTAAATTAGGCACATTTCAAATGAAATTCAAAAAGAGAGGCCTGGTAAAAAATAGATAGGATGTTTTTTTTTTAAATATCTTTCCTCTCTAAGATACAGTCTTGTACAACAATGACTGAAAATACGAGTTTCATACAGCGTGTATAATATGACATTTCCGTGAATCCGTGCATGATATGTCGTCCCGTTTACGGAAATTGGAGAACAGCATGATATGTAGGCTCTGACAGTTTCGCACACGGTCTTGCAGAGACCGGAAGGGACATCGCAGAACGGCTTCGCTCCGCATCATCACTTGATCATGCGGTCCGCGACGGACCGTATAAAGGCAACGGAAGGCAAGGAAGGGCCCGGCCCGTCAACGACACGCTTGCGTGCGCGTGCGTGCGCGTATACAGATGTTGCGTCGTGTCATTCTACGCTCGCGCGAGCGCGCATCGTGATGTTATGGTGCTCGTAGAATCGCTGCACGGATTTAACCGTTTCGCAACAGATTATACGCGTCTCTTCCTGCAACGACCAGCCTCGCGGACGCGATTATATACACGTGCAAGTATGCATATGCGCATGGTTCACTTGAGGAGATAATCGTCTCCCACGGGGAGAAACGGCTCGTTGCCGATTCCGCGACAAACTAGACGTGTCTATTCCTTGGGGCTAACTTAGAAAACTTAGATCTCTGAAAAGTTCTGCCCATAGAATGTATCTTTATAAAATATATAATTACAAAATTATCATGTTTATTTTCCGACCATCTTATTATTCATCTACATGTATACACATTGTTTTAAGTATTCTAAGCAAAATTTGTCACACTCTATCATTTATAATTATTAATTATTAATTCAACTATTATTAATTATAATACTAATATAATTACTAATTCTATCTGTAATAATAATAATAGCTTTTAATGAACTGTCAAACTGATCAATACAAGTGAAAATATTTGATTATATAAATGAATAGTCGTTGAAAATTTGTTGGTGAATTCTCTGTAGTACAAAATATAGGAAAATTGGATTCAGAAACTGTATCGCTGTTATTAGAACAACATGCTTATCACAACTGGTCGCGACTCGAGAACACTTTCCGAGAGCGAGATTCCCGTTCTAGAACGACATTCTCCAGCTCGTTTAACACTGGCAGTGAATGCGGCGAGTGCTTCATGCGCGATTTTCCGCGTGGTCATTAACAGCTGTACCGGTCGCTGACTTTCGCGCTTAATTAATAAGCCTTGTCGCGCTTATAAATATCAACCGGTCTCGCGGATATTTCGGTCTGAATGTCAGCGAATGTCGGGTCAATGTTTCCGACAATTCTCTTTCCGAGAAATAAGCTACGCGATTAATCGCGGGAGGGAGGCTCGAAGACGAATGATGAAGCTATACGACAAGTTAATTAACTAAGCGTATTCCACGCGCGTGGGGAGGCTAGATGAGAAATTTTCATCTCGACCGTTATCCACGGAGAATTTCCTTTTCAGATCCAGTTTAAACTGTAAATTCTAATTAATAAATAAGGATAATTATCATAGCGGTCGATATAGAGGAAATACGGAGATGGGACAAACAAGCGGTAGCGATGTTTGGTTAAAATAGCTTTCGTGCGAAAGATTCCCATTATGTGAAAATATATGCTGGGGATTTACAATCTTGTGCTCATCGCAGGGCGATTTACAATGCCATTTAACAGTTAGCACGCGCAACGACATGCATATGTATAGTTTTTACTTGTGTGTTTCTCTTCAAAAGAACTGAAGCACTTATGGAATCATGTAACTTATGGTGTTATGTTGAAATCTTTGATTAAAAGTACAAATTTCTAGTACAAATTTGAAAACGTTACTTTGTCTGGAATCATATGAGCAATTGAGACTGTTGACAGATTAATTTTGACAAAGATTTTTCCAAAATTTTTTTACATATATAATTAATAATATCGGCGATGATGAAAAGTTACGTAAATGTATATAATAATTTTTGTAGCATTTTTTTTATATAAAAATTATGCCATCACAAAATGTATTACACGCTACTATAGATTATTATCCATCGTCCTTCCTTCTCGTTTGACGAAAGAGAAAAGTCTCCGTTCGTGTCCCTGTTTGACTGGTGTGTAACGGGCTAAAGTTGCAGCCGTTGAGCGCGTGATTTGTCACTCTCGACGCTCCGGAATGACTCGCTTCTATATCGGCATTCAACAAAACCCCGTTGATCTCGTGCGTTAAGCAGGAAGACGCGTCGTCTTTGATTCGGCACGTTCATTCATTGAATGGACGAGAGATGCACAAACGTGACAACGACGACAAAAGTATTCGTGCCTATTCAACCGAGGTCCAAATAGTTTTTTTTTATAAACGAAAGAATAGAAGAAAGACATATATACATAACAAACGCAGAAATGCGGACGATACTCGCAATTCGCGTCGAAGATGAGTCACGCAGACGGAATTTGGAAACGGAATGCCGAAGAGGATAGATAGAAGCTGAAAATTTGATCATTAATTCCGAAGACAGAACCGAGTATTAATTTTACGAGATAGCGAGTCAATAAAGAAAACATTGGAAATAATAAAATAGCAAAATAAGAAAAAAATACCGATTGTAAATTATTAAATGATAACTTACACACAGTAATATCATTAAGTATTTCTTATATCACGGTTTAGTTGTAGTTTCTCTCACGCGTGTAAGACAAGATGTATGGCAAATCCCCGAGCAAATCTTTCCGTATATCGAGACGCGTCTTCTTTGCAAAAACTCACGAATCTTCGTCTACGTGCCGCTTTTAAATGAGCGTCATTTATAAGGTGCAATAAGGAATTCCCACGCAGACGTTGCTACCACCCTTCGGGGTCAACGATCTCTTTAGATATACGAGCGGGTCATGCGAAGCGATTAGAACTACTATTGTTCGAGACTTCTAATAGCGGTAGCTTATTTCTGGGAGTTAAGTTATTGCGCGCTTTATTCGATAAATTTCCGGAGTAATTTCCTAATTGGTGTGTGATGAAGATGACTTCAATTATATATTTGACGTCTTCTTTTTTTCTATATACATATAAAATCTCTCAAAAAAGTAAGCGGAAAGAATAGATAGATATATGTAACATTTACAATAACATACTATAACATAATAATAAGTTTACATAAGAAATTTCGTAGAGATAATATTTAATCATCTTTTTTTTTCTTCCGCGTCTATTTTACATTTCAAATAACGTTATACAGAATTTCATCAAGACTTCTGTCGTCATAAATTTCAATCACATTCAATAATCGGCTCACAGATAATTCATTTGAATGAAAACAGTATGGATCCTAATTCGGTGAATCTAATCCGAGAGAGAGAGGGCCAAGGCGATCCCCTTAAGTATAATAATCTTTATCACTACGCGCATGCCTCTATAGAGGAGCATTGTGTCCGACGTTTTATTTATGGAGAACCTAAGATGATTACGGGACGAGGGCACTCCTAAATGTAGTGTGGCACCAGCGTATGAGAGATTAGTTGCGCCACAAAAACGCCTACCTAACTCGCATTTCCGTCGGGACCATAAATCCATTTGGCTCTCTTTCGACGGGAATACGTTTAAACGCGATGCCCTCGACGCGGCCGAAGAAAAAAAAAAGAACGTGGGTTATCTGTAGAGGATGTACCGTTATGCGCGCCGATCATATCGCTGCACTTTCGCGATTATGCAATATTTGCCGAAGAGTAAATTATTTTCTGACTTACGGCCTCTCTTTATAAGAGGTACATATGTTTCTTGTCTCTCATTTTTCCGACACCTTTCACCAATGGTCGTAATCGTAATCGCGTATCAATGGACAGATCCGTTGAAGATTGTGTACTAGTCGTCAGTTGCGAAAGTTAAAATTATTGCAATGATTGATACGTATATTTACAATTGCAATGATGCGATGCTATACGGTATATTTAATAATTCAATTATAAAAATAATTTAATTACGGTTCTAAATATGTGAGAAATTTATAAAAATCTGATATACAATATACAGGATTAAATATAATTTAAAATATAAATTTAGAACCTCAAAATAAGAAAAAATTTTCCTCTTAATTGTATGCCCATAAACGCTTTGTTTATATTGATATCTAAAATTACGAATAAGAAGAATAAAGTTATTATATATACAACTGCTAATACAAACTTGTTTCCGTAACTGTCAATAAACTATTCGTGCATTATAAAAATGATACCCAAACATATTGACATATCACTGAGAAAGTCTCTCTTCTTTATATCAATTATGAAAAATCACTGACAGACTTTCTCAGCGATATGTCAATATGTCACTCGGTGACTTTCTCAGTTTATTCGACGCTTTGGCAAACTAACAAGGAAAGTATTTAAGATATCCCTCTCCTATTTTAATGAAACTTGGATTTATACAGGAAGTCAAAATATTCGATATGTATTTTCTTATTGACAATTAAACTTGTTTAAAGGATGTGAAAATAAAAAATTAAGTTTCATAATTCATTTTTTTGCAAAAACTTAATTTTTATATCAGTAGATAGCTTTTGAAATTCTATTTATTTTCTATATTTATGAAATTATATTATCATGCTTCGTCCAGAAGAGCCGAAAAACGAAAATTTGGATTTTCGAGAATATGTATTGAGTAGTTTGATTCCTTCTACAAACCTATTAATTATAAGTTTCATTAAAATTGAAAATGGACATCTAGAAGCTTTTTCTTATAAGCATCATTGTGTCTTTTATTTATGCTAACAGTGAATATGCCGAAATGTTTGTATACAGTTACGGAATAACAGTTCGTACTAGTAATTATAAATAACATTTTATTATTGTTATCCATAATTTTAGATGTCAATATCTCTTGCACAAACAAAACATTTGTGGACATGTCTCCAGAGGACAATTTTCTTTCTTGTTTTGAAATCCTAAATTTATATTCTAAGTTAGGATATTTAACACAAAAAATTCTGTATAAATATATAATATATATCAATAGTTTCAAAATATGTTCAATATAATTTCTAATTAAATTTTTCTCTTTAGAAAAAATGACATAAAGCTTTTAACTCGAATATATTGAAGTGTTAAAGCTTCTTTTCCGCAATGTTAATTAACTGTTTTTGTTATGCATTGTGATGTGCTTCATTCGTGTTCTATAGGTACGTCATATATAATAAATACATTTATGATACATGTACATAGATTCTTTATTGATCTCTCTTTTTTTCTTCTTTATTTTTTTTAATTTACTCCTTTCTCTTTTTCTTTCTTCTCTATTCTTCATCTCCTTTAATTTATCTTTATATTACATAAACTATTGTAATCAGACAAACTGTCAAAATTCGCATAACAATTTGACAGCTGAAAGCGACACGAATAAAGCAAGTCGCAGCGCGCGCGAACGAGATATCCAATTAGCATCGCGGACAAGAGGCTTCAACACTTCGCTATATTCGAGTTCGAGGTTTCACACAGAAACCTTTTTTAGAAAGGGAATAGTATGCAAGTACTTGCACATACTTGCTTCTTTTGTGTTGAGTCTAGTCTTTTTATTTAAGAACAGACGTGCATTGAAAAAAAGACATTTTATGAGAGAAGCTATAGCGTTTGTCGTTTGCGGCTGTCGCAAGCTCAGCAGCTTTCGCCTGTATGTGTGAATATTGAGATTCGCTTGAAAAGAAACGTTTTTCTACGAATCGTCGAGGAATGAAATTCCCGCAGAGAGAACGTGCTCTTTTATAACTCGTCCAATTATCACGGAACCGCAAAACTCATTTTTTCTGATTTTTCTTTGTTTCAGGAGTAACAAGTACCTGCAAAAATCGTCCATCAGCCGCGTGTGCGCCGTCGGAGGTTTTTTCATTAGCATTCCGGTCTTCTTAACCGGTAAGAAACTTGTCTCTTAGTTATCGAATTTTATGCGTGAAAGTTATATAATTTAAAAAGATCGTCGAATAAAACACAACGGGTTAAAAAAAAAAAAAAAAAAAACTTCCATATTAAATTCATTACTAAAAACGTGTATTTGCCTCGTATATTGCTGTCGGCATCATCGATTTATTAATCCGCAGGTATGATTCTGTACACATTCATCCAATTCCACTCGACACCGGCGATCGTCACGTCGGTCTTCATCGGACTTGGCATCGTGTTCTGCGGATGCGCCATGGTCCATAACGTCTTCGTGTGGCAGAAAGTGAGTGAGCTTAGAAATGCATTTTTTTTTTTTTTTTTTTTTTTTCCCTTTTATTTCGTCCTCCTCATCCTCTTCTTCCTTCTCCTCTCATGCTCGGCGACTTAACGGCGTGCGAATTCTTTCGATCATCGCGATATACCGATCACCGTCGTAGCGATCGCCTCTTTATTTTCTCGTATTTCACGACCGGCGATGCATCGGCCTGCATCTCCCCCTCGCTCGTCTCTCTTTTCGTCCATCGGTTCTCTACCCTTAATCTCTCCCCGCCGTGCCTTATTAGCATATCCCGCAACGGTCGCGATGTCATTATCACGCTATTATTTACGTCGGTGATCATTCTACCGTGTAATTCGATTCCAAACTGGATCCGTACGCGGAATGTCGTGGCGTGCGTGTATACGTGCGCCAAATGGACACGTGCACGAGTGTAAAGCAACGGTGTTCGACGTCGAGTTTTCGATAAAAAAAAAAAAGAAAAAAAGAAAAAAAAAACTGATAGCAGGATAACTATTTTACGCTCGTGTGATCCTGTGGGACGACACCTCGCTCTTCGCGTTACATAATTAAGCGGAAGATTTTATAAGTAACTGCACTCGTCACGGCTTCCCGTGTGTCGTGTCTTCTTATGTGATAAACTTCGCCGATACTTTGCCGTTACATAAATTGCATGATGGAAAGAAAATGATTTTTTTTTACCGTCCTTCTTCCGTAATGACAGTGCAACAAAGATCATAATATATTTATTATCATTGCTGTTATTTTTTTAATCTCATTTTGACTCAAAATTTAAAAATATAATTCATATATTTATTAGAATCAGATAAATCATATTAATAAAATTATCATTGCGTTTTCAAAATTTTGATATAATTTTTCTCGAAAAATTTTAAGGTTCCTGATATATTTCAAAGAAAATTTCAACCATTGTCTCGATATTCTGACAAAAATCGTCTCGACTCAAGAAATAGTTTGAAAAATGAAAATACTTTTATTTTATTATGTCGATATGCGTACCTATGTCTGATATTACGTTTCGAGCGCCAATGATACTGACCTCCTAATTCCCGTCACGCGCACGCACTCGTTCACGCACCTCGATGTCCACAACATGTGTGATTCAGATTCTCCTCTGCTGAATCGTGCTTTGTAAACATTATTATCATCTATTTATCCACTGAAATATACATTAGTCATACTATAAAAAGAACTCTACTTTCTCTTAATTTAATTTCTAAAAACTCTCTTGCATTAAAATATTTTTTTTCAATCTTCTCTTTCCTTCAATTTTTTCATCAACTGCGATTGTTAATTCGACTATGACATGTATTTGTTAAAGTATTATTATATCTAGATAAATAAAAAAGTCAGTAATAACTCTGCAAAATGACATAAAACAAGTCTTACAAAATACAATAATGATTTAATTTCGACAGAGAATAGGAAATAAAAATTTTGTTTTAAAATTTATCTTTTTTTTAGTAAAAGTTAAAAGCAGATGAAAATATTTTTCCTTTCTTTAACGTTTTTAACTCCACATGTAGTACATGTTCGGGGAAACCGTACTTTCCTGAAATCACGCCTCCCTAACTTTCCCCTTCGATAAACCTCATCAAGGAAGAAGAAGCATATAAAACTTGACGAAATAATTTTTCTTTTCATGTGATCCCCCAGGAGAAGACGAATGCGGTGAAGGCGTTCGCCCGCGAGCAGTGCGAGGCCGCGGCACAGCTGCAACGTCAGCAGCAGCAACAACAACCGTATCAACAGGCGCATTCGCAGCACCAGCATCAACAGCATCAACATCATCATCAGCAGCAGCATCACCATCACCATCCACAATCGCAGTTACGACCGACGCTGCACCCGAGTTCGAAGATCGGCAGTGGCTCGATGACGGTTCATTCGACCAGTCTGCTGGCTCAATCTCGCGGTCTCCAGCATTCTTACCAGCACCATCCTCATCAACACCATTCTCACCAACAGCGGCACGTGTCCTCCATGTCGCCGCCGTTGTTATTATCGTCTCCGCATCTCGCGTCGCAGCATAATCATCTGACGCATCGCGGTGCCGTCGCTGCCGTTACTACTGCCACTGCCGCTGCCACGCCACCGACGACACCCGGCGATCGGTCACCGCCGAGTCCCAGCGGCGGTGGTGGCAGCGGCAAACTCAACAGGTCGCAACATCTGCCGCGCGAGGCAAGCGGCAGCGTTAGCCCCGGCTTGCCAGCGGCCACGCTCGATCTCAGCAGCGCGGCCACTACGAACAGCCCGCACGAACTGTCGACTCTCGTCTAAAGATCTTTATAGAATGTGAAAATAACTCTAAAAATCGAAGGATCCGCGAATTTATTCAAAGAGAATATTCTTTGATCAATCGAAGGAATTATCTCCTAATCGTTGTTTGTAAAGAATTTTTAAATTTATTTGGAAATAGACTCTTTAATCGTTTTAGATCGATCTAGGTTTAATAAATGTCGAAGAAAAATAGGGAAAAATCTGTACGACTTTATTAATCTTAATATATCAGTCACAAAGGAAAAAAAATTAAGGGATTTAAGGATTTTTTGTCTAAACAATTTAATATGAATCTGTATCTTTAAAAATTGAACAAACATCGTGAAGCTAAATGCCTAATTATGTACCTATAGATGGAACTTGTTGTCTAACAAGGGTTCAAAATTGCTAATTAATAGCGAATTCGGTTGGATTGCACTAGTGCACACAAAGGGTATCGTATATATACACAAATTTACATTGACATAAGTAATTAAAAAATAAAATAATTAATATTAAGAACTATTATTGTTCAATACGAATGATTATAATAATAATCTATATTATTATCATGATTCATCCCATAATAATTTATATTATAATTATCTTAATATTTTAATTACTTATTTATTTATATTGTATGTTTATATTGTAAATTTGTACAATAATCTTTAATATTTACCAACCGAATTCGCTATAAAATTATCATTATTTATTTTATTATCGCATCATCAACATTACCGGCATATTATGATATTATTGTGCCGTCATTGTCAATGTCAATTAATGTTTTCACTTGGTTATAGAGACGTACATATTCCTAAATATTGACTCGGCCTGTCAAATTATCTCGAGCTTGATGACGATAAATTCTCGCAAACTTTTTGCCCACCGTGTATATAATATCCACGAACCCTCGACCAGTGATCGCAGGAAAAATATTGCCCAGAGTCTTGTTACCGGCAATTTATTTTTGGGGTTCGTGCGTTTGGCAGACTTAGTCCCGAGCTTAAACGTAACTACACATAACACTGTAAGTGGCGTGATTGCGGAGATTAAGGGACTGAGAAAGGGAAGAGTTTTGCGTCCTTTGTAACGCGTGCAACACGAAATGCCGAAAGCAAAAATATCAGTTGACTGAATTCCCCCGTATACTTTGTTGACCACCTGAGTAAAATCGAAATATAAGGCTGATGTCAGTTTAACCAATTTCTTCAATCCAAAAGATCGCAATACTTTTTTTTTCTTTAATTGATTTTACATATTATTACTGATGTAATTTTTATTTTTAATTGAATTTTAACGAAATTGCCAAAATTTAATCGAATAACCATATTTGTAGCAACTATAAAAAAACCGTCATAGCAACTATACGAGATGTTTTAAAATCATATTGTCTTATTTCGTAGCTTCTACAAAATTGAGAATTGAAACATTTTTCTTAATGAAAATATCTGGAAGAATTTCTTTCGAATTTATCAAGTAAGATTTCTCAAAGAAATCGTGTCTTCATCTAACATCTATATTGTTTCGGCAATTACCAACGACCTTGGAATTTATACTCTTAAAGCCAGTTATAGCCCGGGGTCGTTATACCAGTATTACTCATAAATTTTTTTGTTCTTTCCGCCGGTACATAGTTCTCTCACGTAGTCAGAATGTCCAAACTGTCTTAATCCTGCTAGTATTGTAACTAACATGATTTAATGACTTGCCGATAGTGTTAGTTCCTGTTGACCTTGACGAGCTATACATTTTTTGCATTCCGCTACAATATTTTTAAGCAGGTTTCGCCTGTTTAACTATTTATCAACGCGTTCGAACAAACTGTATACATACATACATACATATACACACACACATACACACACGCACGCACACACACACACGCGCGCGCGCGCGCGCGCACACACGCACACACACACACACACACACACACACACACACACACACACACACACATATATATATATATATATATATATATATTTATATATTCACATAATATTCTCGAAGAAATTCTACGCCGTTTCGATGTAACGCGAGGATCCTTTCGCCGAACGAAACTTGCCGATTTATGCTTTCTTTACGGCTCGTACATCCCGCTATCAGTAGCAAGAGCAGCAACAGGTTCCTGTAACCTGTTGCGCAACGTTGACGAAAAAAATTCCTTACCGAATGCACGTGTTGCATTTGTGCGTCATAAGCAAATAACTTACAGAAAATTCTGGTTACCTGATATCATTCTCGTATTATATGTCAGATAACTAAAATAAATTTGTGCGGTTTTTTTATATAAAATATATAAAGTTCTAATAAAATTTTGGCAAACATTTCATTCATTAAAGTATATGCATAATACCTTTAAAAACAAGGTTTTTTTTTGCATGATTTAAATTTATGTTAAATACAACATATTTAATTTAAATTTATGATAAATACGACATATGATAATACATAAGCATGCGTTGTATGCATACAAAAGTTTATCGGCTTTATATAAATATAATATAATTTATACTAAAAATTATTTACTAAAACCGTATTTGAGAATCGCAGAGAAACCCCGATTATTCTGAAAATAATAATATAACCAAGTATAATGATTAAAAAATATTTCATTACGTATACAATGATGTATGCATATTTTCGATACGTTAGAAATTCCGGAGACGAGAAATTGGTATGTGAATCTTGCCATGTTTTTTTTTATACTTATTATTATTTGTACTTATCTTACAGAACCTCTAGTCCTAGATTACTTTCGTTCACACGGAAGCATAAGACTCTAGAATTCTGATTAATATTATAATCGCGGTTAATAAATGCTTGAAATTTGCGAACTTGACATAATAGTGGAATAGAATTTTTATGTTTTAAACGCGAAATTATACTTTTTAAGAAAAAGAAATTGTATATGTGTGAATGTACGTGTGTAGTGTGTAAAAAATAAAAGAAAAGATAATTAAAATGATACGTGATAAGTAGCATATCAGAAACGAAAGAAATGAAAAACCTCTAATAAAAAAAAATAAAAAAAAATATGAATCAATAAGCCTTAAATATCACAAATCCTGTTTATTAATCTACCAACAGTATATATAACAAAATAACTGAGTTTTTTTAATTTTTGAATGTATTGAATAATTTATGAATCAAACATCATGTTCTCTTTAAATATTATCTCAGCACGAGTTTAATACTTAAAATTCAAACTTTAAAGTTGCTATAATTTTATATTTTAAGTGCATTTAGAAAATTAAGTTTAGGATTTTATATTGTTAATGTGCGCGATCATATGTGAAAAAGTTTAAAAAAATCATATCTGCTACTTTAATAAAATATCGGAGTATATGTTATGTGTGTGTGTTTGCACATCTGAAAAAGAGAAATAATGCGAGAGCTTCCGTTTTTATCGCAAAAGTTCATTTTCACTTTGATTGCTGAAACGAAATGTGGTATTTTACATCAAATTTTAGTATTAAGCATAAAAAAATATATTTCACAATTTATGTTAAAAACCTTTTTTTTCAGGTATAATAAAAGTAATATTTGAGATTATATTTGAATATATATATATATATATATATATATATATATATATAAAAGTGTCTTTATATAAATTTAGAAAACATATTGTTTATTTTTAGTTTGTTTAAATCTTCATATTTTGCTATATATATGTACATTGTACATACTTTGCGAGATTTATAACACAGACAAAGATCGCAATGTAACTTCCCGTATAATTGAAAAAAAGAGAAAGTAGAGAAAGAGATTCATCATTTACGGTATGTTGCACTGAATCATAATACGAATCGTATGGTACTGATTTACATAAACATGTTTAATAATCCGTAGATGTGACATAACATACGATGTTATAAGTACAGTTCTATTCTAGGAATCATGTTTTGCGAAATTACTGTGAGAATTTACAATAGCAAGAATACATGCAATATGTAAGAACAAGAAGAAAAATATAGGAAGATTAAATTTTTAAAATGTATGTGCTAAAAAATAAACAAATTTTGGACTCGCGAATAAAAAATGAAATATCAGATTAAAGAGAAATGGAACTTCTTTTATGTATTGTGCAAGTCTGATAATTTAATCACAATATCATCAACATTTAAGATTCGTGTGATTTATAATTATTTTATGTAATTGTTATATATAATTACACTTCTAAATTTGTTTTGTTCGTACGTTTTTTTAAATATTTGATAATTATCAAATCGATTGATTTAAATAATTCGTTTAAATATTCGCAGTTTATATCTAATTTATGAATCGAATTAAAAATGCATTTTCGAGAGGAGAGATAAACTTTTTGCATCACATTCAAGAAAACTGAGAACGACTTAGATAAATATATATGTATATAAAGAAAAGAATATATACGAGATATATTCTAGAGATGTGTTTTTGAAATGGGCAGGGTAAGAAACTGAAAATATTTGTGTATTGTATGTAAATTGTTTCACATTTGTAAGTACTGTAGTAATAATGCATTTGCAAGTAATAGTGTGTAACTTAATCATGTGAGTAAGTTATTCGTGTTGGGTCCACATATAATACATATAGTACAAAAAGTGTTTTAGCTTTATGTACTGATAGTTATGTAATAACAGTAGGTATAATTGCTATGTAATTAATTAAAATGGAGAAAAATAAATTATTCTGAATATATATATATATATATATTTACTGCATAAACTATAGATTATTTTTAATCACAATATACATATATATATGTATATGTATATAAGTTTTTTCTGTTTACTCGTATTATACGATTTAATTTTTTAAATAATTTTATTAATTAAATTTATTTTATTTTTATTAAATTAATTTTTTTATTTGTAATGATTACACATGTGATGAAATATCAACTAACTAGTAGACTAATATTCTTTAAAGCTCTTTAATATGTGTGTGTTGAAATGTTAACTTCATTAATTCATCAAAGACTATATATAAGAGATTAATAATATTTACTTCCAATAGCCATGATTAGCCATAAAACTGAATAAAACTATATTGAGGCTAAATACAAATTCTATCTTTCCTTTTGTAATCTCATTAAATTAAGATATATTTATTTATTTGTATCAATAGCTGAACTGTTATTGTAAAACAGATGTTATTATAAACGGAAATAATTATGATAATGCAAGATTAATAATAATATTTTGCAAGATTGGAAGACATGATTTTGAAGGATCTAATTGATAAAAATATTATAGTCAATTTCTAAATCACTTATACTAGGTATAAAAAATGAAAAGTTAAACATTTTTATTTAAAAAATTTTATAAAATATAGTATTTTTTATGTATAACAATTATATATATTTTATTTATACATATATATATATATGTGTGTGTATATATATCTTTTCTTTTCTTCTGTTTGAATAGATCGAGTAAGAATACAATATCATACATATTTCTATAAAATGTTTATATATTAACAATTCTGTATATAAATATATATAACGCGACTATAATACATAATTTGAGAAAAATATTACAAATATAAAAAATCTATGATAGTTTGGATAACTATTCATCTCTATGTACATAATATTAAACTTTGTTATTATTTTTAAATATTACTTTTCTAGGCAGTCTCATTAGACTGAATTTTATTAAATATAGAGCCGATTTGAAATTGTCAATATCTTATAGAAACTGTCATGTTTATTAGGAACTCCTTATATCATTAATAGTAGATGGTACTCTCACCTCAACACCATTTAATTCCTCAGTCATTATGATTTGGCATCCCAATCTTGATCTGTAATTGAATACATTTCAAAATTATAAAAAACAATGTTTTCAAAATGTTATCATGCTAAAGAATAAATTGAGTGAAATAGAATACAATAATTCTTAAGAATAAAAAATTATATAATGAAGTCAGAAAAAAAACTCAAATGATTGATTTGAATATCAAACAAGAGGATGTTTGACTTTGATTTATTTCTAAAGGCAAATTTTATTCTCTTAGGAATGTATAATATAGGAAATTATTAGATCAAGAAGCTAATTCATGAATAAATATAGTAGGCATTATAATGTAAAATTTGGAGTGTTTTCTCTTATTTACAGTCTTTTACCAGCATAAAAGATATTTTTCAACCAAAGGGAGAGATAAAGAGAATTGATTCCAATACTTAGAACGTACGTATCTGTTAACTCATATGCCAAATCCAACATATCGGACTCCTCATCTGTAGGCTGCTTTGGAAGATTATCATAAACATCCTTAGAAAAAATTAAATGACATGTACTGCATGTCAATGTTCCCTCGCAAGCACCTATATTTTTAAGATGAACAATTTTCTTTCATACTTTATCAAAGTATCACATAATCAATAAGAATAAGAGTGCAATTTATAAAAAATAAAATATATTCATACCATAACCATCCAAATCGATGTCATTGTTCACTACAATGTCTAAGATGCTATCTCCTATTTTTCCCTTTGCATTAATTCTTTCTCCATTGGCTTTAACAAATGTTATACTAACCCTGAATCAAATAGTATTTATTTTATATTTGATATTTAAATATCAATTCATCTAGATTGCATTTAGAAAATTTAATTTTTCTTAGGCATTTACAAATTAAATTATACAGCATATAATTAATTATATATAATGTAAACTTTTAATGAATTATTTACATTTTGCTAAAGATGTGGTCTATTTAGAAAAATTTATATATCTATAAATAAATAAATATATATACATATACATATATATATGTATGTATGTGTTCTTTTTGAATCTTTCTTGCTTAGTCATTGCAGTATCTTTAAAATGAAAGAGAAAGGTGTTAAAACCTAACAAAACTAACAATCTTAATTAGCACTAATTATTTTGATGCTAATCGCTTTACGACAAGTGATGTGTGAAAAGCAATTAAAACTTGATAAATTTCACTTTATCAACCTTTTTACTTACTCTTTCTCTTTGTACAGTAGTTGCGTAGTAAACGCGGTTCTCGTAGAGGACCGTTGACTAGACATGCACTTCTGTCCAAGGAGGAAAGACCTGGACAGTCTGTGCAGCTTCTGCACCAATGCCATTATTTCGAGAAAGTCGAACGTTACCGAAATATATTTAACTAGCACGAGTATATTCAATCGAGTGTCGTGTCAATGTTTTAAATCCAACTAAATTAAGAGGTTACACTCGCGTGCTGGACACATAGTACATTTGAGCTATTTTTTTTTAGCCTCGTCTACTTTGATAATGAACCGCGATAATCAGGTAGACGATAGACGTGGATTTCTCCCGAAACTGCGAGACATATTACGTATTACCCGACACGTAACTTTCTCTCAACTTTCAATGTTCATTCACGTTCGTCGACCACGCGACTGCGACAGTTCGCCGTTTGACGACTGATGACCATAGAGATATTAGATATCAGAGGATGGTGGAAAGGAGTACAAAGTGCATCATTCCGGTGGATACGCAATCGTCTAAAAAGTGGAGGGGAGCAATCGACCAATCAAGGAGTTGTCCCAAAGCATAATTCAATATATGGCTAACACTGATTCTTTGATATGTGAGGTAGTATGGGATTTGCTTAGAGTTCGATGAACGCGGATGTGTCCCCCCGCTAGAGCTTGTGCTCCATCCTCTTCTTCCTTAGTCCGTGTGACGGATATACTGGATGTGGATAATTTTATGGGCGCAAAAATCTTGGAAGACTGATGAGATAGATACAAATTATGTAAAATAATAAATATTGTTATAATTAAGATCTATATTTAAACGATATACAGAGATTCACAAAAGACGCTATTGTAATGTACAATTGGAGAATTTAAAAATTTTGAAAAAAAATTTTTTTTAACACATCAACCTTGTGTGTACTAGATACGTTATTGGATATTGCATTCGCTGCGCATACGCAAGAAACCTTCGCATCAACACCGTGCGAGACAAAGTGAAACCGTTTATATTTATTCTCCCTTATAGGAATTCATTTTTTAGATACAATATTTTATCAGTAGGATACTTATAACTATTCGATGAACTGAGACTATGATTCGTTTTAGGAAAACAGGCAAAAAAAATGTCGATTTAAGAAAAAAAAAAGAGGGAATAAGAGAAATTTATTATGTAGTCTGTCACTTATCTGTCAATAATCTATCAATAATCAGTTAAATTATGTGCCTACATATGAGACACACATTGATTAGACGCATACGCGATCGTCCACGCAAATAACTGAAAGTTGAAAATTGTATATTTAATATTTCTATTGAGTATATATATATATATAATTATATTTGTTCACATTCTTACTGATAGTTCTTCCAGAACTAGTCTCATCATATGAATAACATAGCACTTACACATCGAAATTGAAACTTACAAGACTTATAAATACACTAGGTACATTGTAATAATTGACACATATTCTAATTGAAATATAAAGAAATATAAATGATGAAGGAATATATAGTTTTGATTAAACAAGATGGCTCAAGAAAATATACGTAAATATGATGCATGTAATTCTCTAAAAAAAAAAAAGTTATCAAGATAATTTTAGAGAAAAAGAACAGGAAGCAATCAAATAAATCGAAACCCAAAATGCGTAAGAACGATCGATTTTACAATTACATATCTGTCTTATCAGCTTTAACTTTTAAATCTTTAATCTTGTTATTACCGCTCTTATCCTCGAGAACTTCATTCTTTTCATTTTCTTTCTCTTTTCCAGACTGCTGCTTCTTATCTGAATTGCGAAAACGATCGTAACGCGAATCCTCATCATCGCTCGATTTTGATGCTCCTGCTTCACTTTCTCTTAAAATATCACCTAGATCTTTATCGACATCATCCCAAGTTAGTTTATCGTCACCATGTGCGCGATAGTCATCGTCGTCATCTTCATCACCCTGATTATTCTTACCATCTTTCGTATTCTTTTCAGATTCCATGCTGTTTAATTTTTCTTCCTCGATTTTGATGTATTCCGTGTCGCCAACGCCGTTATTATCCATCGTAATCACTGCTTGCGTAGTATTTGTCGATGCTTGTGATTCGGAATGGGTGGGAGAAGTCTTTGAAGTTTCTGACGCATTGATAGCATTTGAGTTAGTAGAATTCAGATTGGCCGATGAAGACGATGATGATTGCAGATGTATTCTTTCCGCTTGACGTCTAAGTGCTTTGTCATCGTTGTCTCGCACATATCTGCAAAACGTAATACGATTATAAAATACTGATAAGTATACTGAATTTGTTTTACATGTTAATTTACTTATGTTGCTAAATACAAACATATATCGACATATATAAATATATATGATATACCGTTTAAGATGACTACGCATGGAACAATGTAGCGCGAGCGCCCTTTCCGTATTTTCACTGCGTGGCAGGTATACCTTGCATAACTCGCAGTATTGTACCTCGACACGTTTTATGTATTCCGCACCGACTTTTATCATTTGTTTGCCCTTCGATTTTTTCTCCGCTTCGCTCGAACTTTCACCTTCGGCCTTTTCTTTCTTTTTATCGTTAGATTCTTCGTCTTCTGCAAATATGATGATATACTATATTAAGATAGACATAAAATGCGATGTGTTAAATTTGACACAACGCTAGCTCTAAGATAGACACGCGATATAGACATTTGTAAATTAGAAATATTTGATATACTTGTTTGCTACGTACCATCCACATCACCTACGGAATCTAATGTCATAAAGTTGTCAAGATTAACTTCCTTGTCATCTTCTTCAGGCGCGCTTGAATCTGCTTCAGCTTCGCCGCTCCCATTCGCGTTCATTCTTTCTCGCAGTATACTTTTTCTCTGACGAAAGGAATATGATTATGTTAGTAATATTACAAACAAAATTGATAGAGTTCTGTATATTACAAATACAATATGTAAAGAAGAGAACTGATAAGAGCCTAAAGTTAGAAATGCAAATTTATAAATAAAAATAAAGATGATTTGGAATATGTTATCGATTAGACTTTTTGGTTCTATATCAGATCATCTTCAGTAAAATTGTGAGTAAATGAAACTCGAAATTATGTCATATATCATTTGTTGCTTCTTACAATCTATGAATGCTATGTATGATACATAATTTCGATTTTCATTTACTCCCAATTTTTAAGAATAGCCTGAAATGAAAAATATATAATCAATAAATTCTAATATTCAAAATCATCTTTTTTTCATTTTTAAATTTGTGTTTATGATCTGGCGTTGGGTTCCTTGCTACTTTCTAATCCTTTTTTTTTACATATTATATTTGTTATTAATATTGTTCTAAGGTAAGACTAAATAACGTTGATACCATATATTATAAACATAAGAATTACCTTGATATGCTCCAGGGAGCACATGTGTGTTTCGAAAAACATCGGTGAACGGAATTGAATACGGCAAACGCGGCAGAATGGCGTAAGAAATCGTTTCATTTGACGATGAGATTCGGACAATTGATGGGCGGCTTTTAAGGAACGATAATTCAACTTGCAAATGGCACAAAACATAGTACGTGAGGGCAATGTGCCGCGTGCTGCGTCGCGAGCCTCGATACGTCTTTGTTCTTGTCGTTGAACGACTCTCATACGCGTAAGAGTCGCCTTGTGTCGAGCTGCGATACGCTTCATTGCCGCGCTATGACGACCGGAGAACAGGTGAAGCGAATATTCTTTGAAAGTTACGCTGTGATGGGCGCAATGTGGACATTTCAGTTTTATGAATTTTCTACCGTCCCGCCTACTTGGTAATTCTTCAGAACCTGTAGCTCTATCGCGTTCCGCTTTCTCAGTCTCGCCTCGTTCCTCATCATCACCCTCATCGTCGTCATCATCATCATCATCGTCTTCGTCTACCTAAGTATTCAATTAATCGAATTTTTAACGAGTTGGAAAAACGGTAATAATGATAGTAATGAATAATTTTATGAATATAATTATCAATATTATTATAATATATAATTATCAGTACTAATTAATCAATGCTAAAAACAACGCACTTCTCTCTTCTGGTCATCATCGTCTCTCTTAATATCATCATCCTTTTCTTCTTCATCTTCAGTATGTTCTCTTTCTCTATCCTGTTTCTCCTTTTTGCGTTTGTCCTCTTTCTTCTTTTTCTCCTCCTCCTGTTCCATATCTTCCTCTTCGTCGCCTTCATGTGGCTGTATAACGTTAATTGGACAAATATTATAAAATGATTCGAGCAAAAATAGAAGAATATTAGTTGCATTTATATACACATATGTATCAGAAATATCGTAATAATGTGCAATTAAATACAGGCGAGAAGATTCTTGAGACGAGTCGGTCGTTGGCGAGAATCTAACGGTAAATATCAGATCACAGTTTAATATTCAATGATTAAATGACAATTTTCTAAATTAAGTTTTAATACAATGTAACATCTGCACAAGTATAAATTTTTAAATTTTAATTTATACGTTACGTGTTTACATCTCTCTGTATGTAATGTATGTAATCGAATTAGAATAATTTAATGAAATCTACAAATGTTATACTCGAACGAGAGACTTGTCTGACAAAATAAAGTTGAATTACCTTCTCGTCATCGTCCCAATTACTCTTATTATCATCCTCTTCATCATCGTCATCGGAAAACTCGGCATTTATGGCTTTGGCCATCTCTCTATCCTTGTCCTTCACGCTGGTTCCCGATCCCGAGTCCTTTTTACTTCCGGGTAGCCTAGTAGTACCGCTACTAATGACACAGCAATTTTGTTTTGACTTATATTATTTTTCTTCGTTATTTTTCCGTTTCCGTGCTCCTTTATCTTTCGTGTTGTATCATCGAGCAAAACTTGAGCTGATAGATGATACGTAGAGCAAATATCGCGATATTATCGATTTAGTATCGGTCTTATGTCCCAAAATATGAAATGCGTTTCATAGCGTACGCTAAAAGTATCTACTATTCGTCTTTTTTTTTTTTTATATCGCGTTCTGATTTCTTCATACGTACATTCGGCCGTGCCAAAAATTTATTATATAAATACAGTATAGTCGTGCCGCTATGTGTACCAAACTTTAAAGAGAGAGAATTCTCATGATGAATAAAGTACAATTATTTTAGTTCTCGTATCAAAAGCGATTATACATTGCGTTTTGATGATACACACATACACACATGATATTGCGTTTATACGTATCATCATTGTGATTCCTTCTTTATTATAGAACCCTGCAAAAAGCTCTCTTTCGGCAGCGGATTTATATATATATATATATATTTCGTGCGAATTGTTTGTATCTTGGACCTTGGACATATATCGATTGATTTACTTATGCATTTATTCACACAGGTATTTTGTTTGTATTGCTTTCGTTTATATATACTTTTTTTTTTCTAATCATCGTCTTGCGATATATACTCTGGTCATCGACCGAGAGCCGGTTTGCGTTTCGAACCGGCTGATCAAAGGACGGATACGGCTATACGAGGATAGTATTTTGCGTACGGTATTTTGCGGTAAATGTGACTGTATTAATAAATTTACCTCCTGCGCAATTTGGTAGTGGTCATGCGCATACGCTGGATGTAGTCGCGCGAGCGTGAGCCCAGCAGCTTTCGACGATAGTCGAGCGAGTGCAGAGTACGCTTGCGAGCCATGATGTCCGTGCGTGAGCTCACGCGATGAAACGCACCCCCTCTGCCGCTGCTGCCGCGAGTCGAGATGCGACCCCGGTAATTCGAACTCTGATGCGATATTCTTCCACGACTAGAGATGTATCTCTGAGTCGGGGGCGGCGCCATTTCGCTAATCCGAGGGGGTGGCGGTGGCGCGTAGCTCCGCGATGCGGAATGACGGTCCTCGGAACGGTGGTATGATGATGCGCGCTCGCTCTGTCTCTTGTCCTCGTAAACGGCGGACGACGATGATCCCTTATTATCGTCGTAGGGCGCCGATGCAGATGAACCGCCGTATGACGAATACCTCTGTGAGCCGCTACCGCTACCTCCACCCTGCCAAATCAAATTCAATTGTGCTCCTTCCATGTATTTCTCTCTTTTTTTTTTTTTTGTATTTCGTTTCCTGCTCCTTTTTCTTACATTTTATTCTACGCACATATGTATATCACATCTAAGTATACACGTATGTGTGCTTATGTATACATATCCTTTTCCCCTCTTTTTTTTTGTTCCCTTTCCTACCTTTTATTCTTTTTGTAGCTCTTTCTACATATATATTTATATATATATCTATTTAATTCTTAACTGTGCTACCCTGTATCCAACTGGGCTAATCGACTACTTCGACTTCGAAATTCATCGAGTGATTGACTAAATGGCTAACTGATGACTAATTGATGAAAAATTGATTGATCGATTAACAGTATAATTATCGATGTAATTATATTGTGATACGTTTCTATTTTCTATAAATTCATTTTTATATTTCATCATTTGATGATCGGATACATGCAGTGCTAATCTTTTATCATTTAAAATGATCCAGCGTCATGGCAGAATCACGGCCTCTATATATTCGTTCCCATTGAATCGCCTATAACAAATGACTTTCCCTAAATATCGAGAATCCCTAAATTTTTATTATACTTTATTATATTTGACTTCGCAACAATTTGTAAAAATGTAATCTTGCTCATATAATGTTTGCGATCTCTTGGAAATATGTAGTGGGTTAGCAATATTCATTTCTCTCGAGCTAACAAATTCTATTTCGCCACTCGACGATATATTCGATAATAGTAATAATAATGTTCTCGATAGACCTTTCCAATATTAATCAAATTATATGTCTTATTACATGCGAATAATCGTATTGTTATAATAAATTCCTCCGTGATGCATCAAATCTCTCGTGTATACGAAGATGATAATCGAACACGAAAGAAACAAAGCTGTCGCTATGTATATATAGGTATATAATCATTTCTAAATATAGTCGTGTTTGGTCGCACCTGGGAATAATAAGATATATACTTCGGACGATATTATATTACGTATATCTATATACGTATATCCATTTTTATATTCTTGTTCACATTGTCTCCACATATGCTTTCCAAGTAATTTCCATCATTGTATAGGAATATTTTAACTATTAATTCTCTTTCTCTAAATCTCCTTATCATTGTTAACGCAAAGTCAGTAACGGGAACGTACGTCCATTCTAATTGGAAAGGTCTACGAATGTATAGATATATTATTACTCAAAACTTGCGCTCTCTCTCATATAATTTATAGCTTTTGATATAATTTAGATAACTGATCGTACTGAGTGCTTATAGATGGTATTTTGCACCAAATTCCATGTCATAAGGCAATATATCAGAAGAGACATCGTGCATTTTATCTTTTCTACAATTTCTCTATACTCTCATATATACTGCATAATAAATTAGCTTAATTGCGCTTATTACTCTTACTATAACGGGGAACAACATGATGCGAATAACTCGCACATATATGCGTATACATCTATTCGTTTGTCCAGACTTTTCTAAACTGCTCTCAAATTTGAATACGACCCATATGTGCGAGTATAGTAGGCAATATATTATAAATACCATCTAGGTATGTTTCATCTTTGAATAATTTATCTTTTAATAATTTGACGTTTTCGTAGCGTTCCACCGCAGTAGTGCCCCAACGCAAAAAGAACGAGTGTTCGAGAAGCCGTTGGCACGCGTCGCTTGAAAGGAAAGTGACAACTTATGAATGCTTCGCCTAAAGCACGCCGATCTTTCTTATATACGAGTGTCCTGAAATTATTTACTACTCCTTCGTATAACTCTTTATCTTTGATATAATACAGTTAACTAACAAGTGACAAGCTTTCAGGACCATCGTTCTCAATTAAATGTTATATTAAGATAGAGATAATATTTAAATCTCCCAATTAAAAACGATATCTCAATTATAGAAATGTCATTAGCTACCAGATAGTTCAAATCAATACTATACTATTTTCCACACTCTTTAAATTAGTAATTATCTTATGTGACATAGAAAGGAGCAGATCGGAAAATGAAAGGGGAAGAACACATACCTGATAAGAATCACTTCTTATCCTTTTACGTGCAGAGTCGCTAGATGATCGATGGTCATCCCTTCCAGAATAGGAATCCTATAAGAGATACTTTATTTTAAATATCTATATAAAAAGACATTTGCAATATTTTTATGCATTCTATATACTTACACGAGGTCTCTTATAACTGTTTGAATGTTCACCACGACCGCCTCTGCTAGAATATCTCTCTGATCCTCCTATTACAAGAAGCCATTAGCATTAGCAGAACTGTCTATTTATTCTATTATTATTATTTTTACTATTGCTTCTGGTATCATAAGTTTCATGATTTCAAACAGTAATCCCTAAATTGTGTTTTCAAGTATACACTGATCACATGTATTTCATGAACATCCAACACAAACATTACCTGAATTATATTTGGATCGAGAATCATAACTTGTTGTAGAATATTTAAATCTACCGCCTCTAGAAGACGAATAACCTCCTCTGCCTGATATATTTCCACCCGCTGAACTACTGCTCCATTCGTTTCCTCCACCACCACCTCTTCCTCTATAAGAACCTCCTCCACGAGGAATAAATCCACGACCACGAGAACTCATAGTGGAGCTATAAAAGAAATTCAAGGAATTTTCTCATTATACTTGCGTATTATTTTTTTTTTTTGCTATATATATATTTAATGTCTCTATATATATTTCAACACCTTTATTCAAAAAATTTGTGCCTTTTTTGAAACCAATTGAACAAGTTGTTTTATTAATACATAAATTATTAATACACAAATGTAGCATTTTGTATTAAAGTCTGTAGTAAGAAATTATATAAAAATTGTTTGAAATATAGAAGAAGATTTATTTGTTATATCATTGAAGTAAATTATTTTGTATTAATCTTGCAAGTCAAATGCAACCTTTGCAACATTACGAATATACTTCACCAACCTGTATTTATTATAACCATAACTCATGGTTACAATATTATGGATGAACGAAATAGAGAGAGGAAGAGAAAGAAGACTGTAGTGGATGCAGCGTCTATGGACAAAACAAATATTTTTATACAACATATATCTGTATCAACGTGTGATACAGATTATATTTCCGAAAATTATACATTGATCGTCTCTTTTTCACGCCATAAGTTGCTTCAGGTTAATTATGATGTGATTAGAACTGAAAACGAATATCGACCATGTGCGCAGCACTCGTAAAATGAGATAATTCTTTTCTATAAAAAAAATAGCAAAAAATAGTATAAAAAACAGCGTTTATTATATTGGACAAAATCATTATAAACAATAACGAAATGAAATACTTATTTTATGTGAAATTTTCCAGAGACACTGATTTATCATAAAATAAAAACGATGAATCGACGACTAGATCGATAATATTATATACGTGCAATATTAAAAATAATGGCTGTAATTCTGATATCTTTTGATATGTCGCACATAACATGGATAGAAAACTTACCTCGCTAAGATAGAAGAGCTGCAATTTTGAAGAGCTTTATTTCCTTATCACGAGTAAAATGAATTCTTCGATCCGTTCAACACGTGCGTATATTCAACTTAATCTTGATAAAACTGCAATCACGACTATCTTGGTTGCAAGCTGTTGGTCTCCTTTTCTTCTTTATAAATTTACCAGTTCTTTCACGGAAAATTGTCAAGTTGCGTCACGACATTGGCCCAACGGAGCAGATAAAATGTCGGCAATCGGCACCCAAATTTTCAGAATAACGAGTAGCATCTCATGATCATTGACATAACGAAACATTTAGATGGGTAACATTGGTCGTACGACAAACTTTGCACTGATTGGCTGCTATGGCAAGTAACTCTAGTAATTTTCTATTTGATCCAATCGGTACGTAGAACGAAACTTGAGGCTGATTTACACCTTAAGGCCGATATTACATTTGTCATACGTCAAATTTTTCGAGCGTGTTGATTGGCTGCCAGATAGAAAATTTTTAGAGACTAAACTTCTCTATCTCCTACAGCTAATCAATATGCTTGAAAAATTTGTCGTACCACAAATGTAATAGTACCCTAAGGCTGAATTCACACCATGGCAGAAAAGCAGAAAGCCAATCAGAACTGCTGGAAATAAGCAGTATAACGGAAAATTTTTTTTTTTTGAGAGAGAGACAGAGAGAGAGAGAGAGAGAGAAATAATAGCTTAGTTTACACCGAGCACTTGATACGCGTACTAAGTACTATACTAGCCAATCATGGCCAGTCTTCTAAAGAATGGAATGGCTATGATTGGCCAGTAGTATTTAGTACGCGTATCAAAGTATGTTGGTGTAAACAAGGCCAATAAATAATAAAATGTAATTTCTAATTTAATATATATATATATATATATATATATATATATATATATATATATTAAATTAGAAATTACATTTTATTATTTATTGGCCTATATATATTTATAAAATATAACTTTTTAATAATAATAATAGTGAAGTGAAAAAGACTGCGCGCAACTAATAATATATAATAAAACGTACTACATAATTCTATTTTGCAGAATATATTTTTATATAATAAATTAAAATCATTATTTTTTGCGCTGAATATAAAACATATTACTGTTTAATTGTATATAACCAAAATATAATAATTCAAAATATATTTTAATTATATATATATATATATATATATATATATGTATGTGTGTACATACTGAAAAATTTTTAGTTTATTTTTAGAATTTTTTCACACTTTAGTCGATGTATCAACTTTATACAAAATGTATGTAGGACTTGAATGAGATATTTATTATTATTATATTAATTACATATTATTTTTAATTACTGTTATTATTGTACTTTATTGACATCAAAATATCATTATTATGAATCAAAGAGGAAGCAAATCTTCATATATTTACAATCAATATCATAATTATTACTTCTTAAAGAAAGAAAAGGTAAAAAGAGGGAAAATAAAATGCATATTTGTACATATTTGCATTAATCTTGAAGATATTATGCTGTATTATATATTGAACAAACCGGGTACGCTTCAATGCATATTATGTGCTTACATCATCACATATGTTATATTGACAACGTTAATACTTGCTGTAATTATTTCTTCGTACATTTTCTTGCTCAACTTACATAAAACACAAAGCCGGAAATTTATTAAAAATAATACGTTCAACTACATAATTGGTACAAATTGATGAAGTTAATTTTTTTAGAAATTTTTTTAATGATAATGATAATATACAAAACATTATTTAAATTTAATATATTGCTTTTCCGTCATTTTATTTACATATACGAGATTCTTCCAAGAGATTCTTCTTCCTTTATCTTTTTTTATCATGCTTGTTGAAAAAATCCTCTAATGAGAACAAAAAATTATTTCTACAATATTATACATATATTATCTGCAAAAAGAGATAAAGAAAGAGGAAAGAGGGGAAAAGACGAAAAATATATATATCTATATATTGTATGAAAGTTAATATACTTAGCTAAAGATAATAATAATAATGTGTAACTGCAATCAGCTGCAATTATCCATTTTCGCTTTTCACAATCAGACTTTTGAATTTTATTCAATACAATTTTTTCAATTTTGAATTATTGTACTTATTGCCTCAATTATTCATTTTCGATTTTCCCAATCAGACTTTTGAATTTTATTTTCAATACAATTTTTCTTATTTTGAATTATTGCCCCAATTTCCCTCAACTCTTATTCCAATGTCGTAAAATGAAAATTTGCATGGACAATCACATATTCATGTCCATAATTTCATTAGTCATTTCATTCTATGCACGAAAAGTGGGTAATGTGAATTAGTGAAAGAACAACGCGAGAAGAAAAGCTTAGTTTATGGAAGTTCATTAAGAATAGAGGTGTTCAGAATATGAAAACTCGACTGTGCGATAAGCGGACTATGTACACACACCATCGATCGGATAACGTATTCTCGGTTCAAAATCGACTATTAATTATCAGCAATAATGTATGCGGTGAATATTTGCCGGTAATTGAACAGTCATTTCAAAATACTCTACGTTTATACATGTTAAACACACACATACATACACGTACCACACACACACGTGCGCGCGCGCGCGCGGTATACACACATGCATACACAACCTTTGTAATTATAATATTGAGCATCCGTTCGTTTTCATCGTTTTTCATCGAAGAAATTGTCTCATAGAGTTAATTTAACACACTTTTTAATCTGGTTCCTCTATGTATTTAAATTCCTCTGCTATTGTTCATCTTAATGGTACTAATTATAATTTGTTTTGTTTAAAGAAACGACATAAGTTATGCAACGTGTGTAACAACGTTACTAACGATTTTTTTTAACCATCGAGACTATATTCCGGATCTGCGGCTGAATTAGAACCGTTTACATCGTCCGAATGAGTCTCGTATTGATAGCAATTTTCAATGACTAAATTTGCGAGTTCTTTTATACGTTCGTACGGTCTGGGATCAGCTATCACTGCATGCAGTTTCTCCATTCCTCCTTCTTTTACTACCAATGCACAATATTTGAATGCTAAAACAGATCGGATTTTACTGTGAAATAGTCACAGACGCGAATACGTAAATAGACGCGCATATATATTCACGACACAAATATGAATATTAATATCGTATACGTACGATATACTTTGGTGAGATTGGCGAGAGCCCAGGCAGCCCAATGTTGACACGGAGAAGTATGATAGACATCCAATAGACGCAATAATGGTCCAAACGAGCGATAATTGATATTACGTTCTGCATTTAAATCCCAACTTTCGATGGCTTGTACCATGTATTTAAGGACCTCGTTGCGAGTTGGTTTTTCTATCGTCCAAGCTTCAAGGCCATCGGATGCCATATGTGCCAATATACCAGCAGCGTTATACGGAACCTATACAAGTAAAAAAAATATATTTGTTGCTATTTTACACAGTAAAAAATGAAACTGAGACCTCAAATAAAATTGGAATAGTTAATAATTAATCGAAGGAAAAGAAAGAAATATGATACCTCAATTCCATCGTTATTAGAGAGTAACAGCCTGGCAAAGACAGTTACATATTGTTCCTGCATAAGATGAATTCGAAGGTATTCAACTTCCGCCACATTGCCGAGTAAACCCATCATATTTCTCAATAATTCTTCCTTACTTGGAAATTGCTACACAATATGCGAAAGAATATTATAAATAAAAATGTATATAACAAATTAAGCGCAATGTATCATTATGTATAATATATAAACATACATAATGAAACTATACCTTTACACATTGAAGAAAAAGCGCCATGCCTTTTTCATCTAAGAATCGTTGGCAATTTACAGACGTTTCGTCCGTCATATTCCACATAGTTGACCACGCGACTTCTAATACGTCGTCAAATGTGTCATGTTCTATCCTATATTCGACCAATTCTAACATAGTCTTAACGCAACCTAGTTTGCCGAGTAGTCTCTTCTCTTTACCTTCCACTTGACAAGCCAAAGAATTTAATAGATATATGCCGATTCTTTGAACAAAACTCTCTGGTTCCGCATGTTTGGCTGAATGTAAAAGAACCTTCACCAACGCTTCGTAATTCGACATCTACAAAAATGAAAATGAGATGATAACAATGTGCGATTGCAATAGTCAAATTAGCACCACAAAAATGGTTAATTATACTCTTACTACCTATCTCGATAAATAAACATTTTCTTTTGATAATCGCGCGATTTAATCACAAAGAATTTATTCGGTAAAATATGATGTTATTACCACGTTGCAATAAGAAAACCTAATTCTCTGTAAGCACATATGTTTCTCTCACCTTTTATAAGCACACTGAGTCTTTGAACTTAAAGTTAGGTTTTCTGATAGTTCTAGGCTTTTAAAAAAATCAGATAAAAATCAAGATTACTTTTCAAAGTATCTACTACATTATCCAATAGATTTTTAATTCGAATGTTCAAAGAGATAAACGTTCAGATTTCGTTCTCCTTTCATATAGAAGAAATTTTAGATTGAAATTTTCAGACTTCAAATCCTCAGTGATTACAAAGGGTTAAAAGATTAAAAATAATACAAACCACATCTTGTGGTATGCGGAATTGACACAACGCCAAACAACCGTTCCTCATCATAGTCTCCTCGTCTCTGTGTACGCTCATACCGGCTAGTAAGGTACTGATAATCCTCCTCTTCATTCGCGCTACTAGTTCACCTTTTTCCTTCATTTTTACTATGTAAAATAATGTAGCACTGCAACATATATAGAGCGTTTCAAATTTTTCTGTCAAACTGTGCCAGTATGTTTTACGAGTAGAAGTAAGAAAAAAATGTTATATAAACATAAGCTTACAATTGCTTTATTAAAAAATTAAAACAAAAATGAAAAAAATAATAATGTACTTGTACTTTTATTATTAATATGCTGTTGTGTAAAAATAGATCGACGATCTAATATATTTACACAATTTGTGTTAATTATTACTGTTCTATTTCAAAACGTCCATTATTGTTTTCAATACAAGATTGACAGTGCTAATTGAATTTATCATCATGTAAATTTCGTATTGATTTTCCGTTATCCCCGTAAACGCAATATTAAATGTAATATTAAGTATTTACTGCTCATATGATAAATATAATACCTATTAATAATAAGTCTGTTATCATTTTATTTCATTTTTCTTATAACTTTGTAATAAAGCATTTGTAAGTCTATGTTTATATATTTTTTTCTTATTTCTACTCGTAAAATATATATACTGACACAATTTAGAAGAACAAATCTGGAACATCTTGTATATCAATATAATATTAGAGATATTTGTGTAACATTAATAATGCTTTCTTAAATCTTACAATTACTTTTTCTGATAGTGAATAATTTTTGAATAAAATGTACAAGTATATATTGTGTATACCTTCCTGATATCTGTATATGCTTCTCAGCTGGATGCTTTTCCATTGCTTCCAAGACTGTACATAGCGCTTGATCCATTCTATGACAATTTTCATACCTAAATACATGATACAAATCGCTCAATACCTTTTGTAATAATTCCTGTTTATTGTCCATGCAAACGTGAGCTGCAATCAATATTTGATCTTCGTTTGCATCACCAGCCACCTGGAAATCGAGTCACATAAAAATCAATAAAGAAAATATTAATACATATATTCAAATTTAATCATATATTACAACTCACTATTTTTGCCGGTATGTCATGTCTCCTGCAAGCACCATGAGCAGTACCATAAAGTCCTAAAAATTGTAATGGTTTATTCATTCTGGACGCAAGACCTGGTATGTCAGAGAGCTGACTAATTTTGGAATCCTCAATTTTCGTATCAATAGGACGTTCGGCTACGCCTCTACCCGCAAGATTTGTGCCGCCGATATCTAAAGATACCAACTGAGGTAAACCATTCACTAAATCACATAAAATCTTATTGGGCTCATCAAACTGTCCGTGCTTATAATTTGATTGTGAAATATCCAAATGCCTATAAAAATATTCTATTAAGTTTATATTTTTCAACACAGAGACAATTCTATATTATTTAGCAATACTTATAGTTCTTAGAAAATTTTACAATTAAATGTTTTATACTTATATTATTTATATGATTACAACTACGATACCTTAAATTCTTCAACTGACAGATGTTTTTAACAAAAGACTTTGGATTGGTATTGATTTTGACATTGTATAAAGTTAAAGACACTAAATTTGGTACCAAAGAATGAAAGTGAAAAGTACCAATGTCAAAATTATTAGATAGATCCAAATGCGTCAGATGGATTAATCCTTTTAGAAGCACAGCATATTCTGACGCAGGTATTCCTACATATCCTAATGCTAATCGTCTTAAATTTGGCGTTTTAAAAACATATCCTCGTTTATAGTAATCGATAGATGAATCAGCTGCAATAAAACATGTCAAATGGTTTAACCAACAATTCGTTTGTTAGATATTGTTATGTTACAACTGTGGAATAGAATAAATTTACCTGCATTCAAACTTGACGGTACAACCATTGAAGTTCCATGAAACGCTAAATTGTGCAAATTCTCTGAATTGTCATTAATATACTCGATACAAAGTTCCGTTACATTACTACAATCTGTAAGTTCTAAGTCGTGGAGTTTGTGTTTGACCAGCGTATTGACCGAGACATCGGTCAAGCTGCAATTGGAGATTTTAACATGTTTCAGGCGGGTCGCTGTTAAATTTTTGAAAATCGAGAAGAAACAATCGTCGTCTTCGGTCGCCTCGCTGTGTTGCGCATATTCGATAATCTTGTCGCATATCTCGCTCGGAAAGGTTATTCCTTTTCGTAATATCCGATGACCGCGTCTTCCTTTTGTCGAGATTATGTCGAGATTCTCGCAGATCAGCTTGAAACACAAATCGGTGAGACGTTCCGGGCCTACATATTGATCCGTATGAAATAAGTCATCCAGCTCAGCCATTCTCTCGAACGCAGCGATTATTTATTGGATCACGACCGAATCACGCATGAGAGAAGACGTCTGCTACATACAGCACCCTTCTGTGATTGCGCAATTTTGGCTATCGCAAATATATGCACCTAGAGAAATAATAAACGTCGAATAAACGTCGAATAAACAAGGACTGACGGACATCAGCTGGAGACGCGCGACATGGCGTATGTCAGAAATGTTGTTGTATACCAACTGTCCGCTGACCGCATTTAGCTAATTCATCCAGTGCTGTTTAATGTAATTTTAATGTAACGTGTAATCGTCACGCATCGTAAAAATACGACTCGTCAACTCGTGTTAGAAACGACGTGGCTCGATCCCGATGCGACTCGAGCTGCGCATCGAGAAATAACACGACACGATTTTCTTCACGATTTAGAATACTCCGGAAAGCTTTAGCTACAGCTGTTACCACTGCACTGTCGCCACCACCGTCACTATTACAACCATGTATGCATCACCTTTGCCTTTGCCACGGTCGTCGTTCGTCGCTAATAACTGTTCTCTCTATATTGTTTTCTCCCTTCTTCACTCCTCTTGCTTGTGCCATGTATTTATGCGTCGCATGTAGAGTTTGACGTTTCTCACTTCATATTTTACTGTATCTCTTTGCACGCTATTTAAAATAATATTTTATCGATTACAGTTCAGAATTTACGCATGTAATGCATATTGCATATGTAGAATATATTACATACATAGAATATATGATGTATCTAGAAGAGAATCTAAAAGATACATAATATCTAGAAGGCAATGTTTAATCGAGATTAATCGATGCTCGATTTTTTTTATCGATTATTCATTTGCGATGTGTCTTCAAATTTGATTTAATCCTCCGATGTTACATGATTTTACTATATTTTAATAAGTAAATTTGTCTATATAATATTTAAGATTTACTATTAGAAAATACACTTATTCATATCAATTGTCTTTGATAAAATAATAGCGTGTTAACGATGCTATGCTACAAAACTAATATATATTATACAAAAATCAAGTTAAGGCCAATATTTCATAGCAAGTTTTAATTTTTCGAGAGGAATAAAATTATAAAAAATTATAAAAATTTGAGGTAATGTGTTAATAAGAGCCGAACAAAAGCAAATAAATATTTATGGCAGCACTATTAAGTGCCTTCAGTAATTGTTTATAAATTAGAACAATTTATTTTTCTTTATTACTCTGTATTACTTTTTATTTTATAATAAAATTAAGTTTTTTATAAAAATTTCTATAAAAATAATTATTTTATATGCAATTGTTTATGCTATTATGAATTAACTATAATTATACACAAACGCTAGATCTTTTTTATTCGTCTATCTATCTTGCTATTTAGACTGATATTAAATTATTATTTCTTGAAGTATCAAGTAGAATATCAGATAGCAAATTTCTGATATCTAGAATTCTAAGAATTTTCTTAAACTAATCAGTAATCAACAATAACTTATCAGTAGAGCAATATTGAACGTGTATATATACCATTAAAAATAACAGTAAGAATTAAAAGGAATCTTTATAATAAAGATAATGTTTTGATTTCACAATATACATAGGTAATCCATTAAGAGAGATCACAGAATAGCAAAAAGAAAACTCACGACGATTTCAGAATATAGAGAGATTCTATTGTACAATTCCTATTAAAATCTATTAAAAAATATCTTTTCAATCAATGAAAAAACTTATTTTAATTATCGTACGAATCCATCAAAAGATTACCATCTTTGTCTTTTAATCGTTTTCTTCCACTGGAATACCGTGTTTCTTGAATACCATCCGTATATACTAGCTTCACAGTACCATCGGGATACTCTCGTCTCTAAAACATTTGATTATATGTGACATTAATTGAAACATATTTATATGAATAAAATGTATTATATAAATATATTTATGCTTGGATAAAAAAGGCGAGATATATAAGATTTATATGAATAAATCAAAAACAGTACATTTTAAAATAATAAAATTGAATTAGATTCGTTCTTACCTTATGTTCTTTCGTATGAATTTCTCTCTGACCATTCGGTAAAGTCAGAATTTTATCGCCATTAATGAAAGTTTGTGCTACTGTCCCATCTGGCAAGGACCACTTCTCTGTACCATCTGTTTGTGTTATTCGTATAGCGCCGTCCGGAAATGACACTTCAACAGTACCATCGGACGTACGCTTTTCCACTTGACCGCTATATATTTTTTATTTATTATACATATATTGATTATTTAAGTATAAATAAAAATCAAGGAAAATCAAATAAACAAACGTGATAATAAAAGACATATATATATATATAAGGAAATAAAAACGTACTCAGGAAACTCTAAAATCTCCAAACCTTCAGGAGTTGTCGTATGCCATGTTCGAGTCGTAGCGTAGAAATATTTTACTTTTCCATCCTTGTTAGTCTCGCGAACATCTCCATTGTAATAAATCATTTTTGTGATTCCTCGGTCGGGACAGACTTTCTTGACATTACCGTTCGGATACCAGTACTCTATACGTCCATCCGAATATTGAATCTGTTTTACGATATCCTTAGAATTCGTTCCGCTAGTCCGATGACGAAAAGAGGTGGGACATGGAGAGTTTAAACTCTTTTCGGGCAATGTCATCCAACATTCATTTTGCATCCTTATATCGTTTTTATCTGACGGATTTTGATTCACTTCGCGTGATCCGTACGATATTTCTGTTGTATTCGCAACACAAGCCGTTGTACATCCGAGGTTCTCGTTTGTGGACTTATGATGAGATTTATCACTGCTTCTCCCTGATGTTCCGTCGTTTTTCGCATTTTGCAATTGCGTACCTGTTGACTCATTCATATCTTGCTTAATATGAACCGGATTTTGATCCTCCAAGAAATCGGATGTTGCATCTTTTAATAAACTTTCGTATAAATACTGCTTTTTCTTCGCGATACTCTTATCCGTTGTTTTATTGCATTTTGGCTGTGAATCAGTCCCGGCTTGTTTAGATTCTACTTTATTATTTACAGATATATTCTCTATTTGTTCAACATCGTCGTTTATATTAATCGTTTTTACAATCGATTCCATCGATTTATTTCTAGCTTTATCTTCGTCGTTATCATCATTGTCGTGAGTAGAAACATCCGATAAATCCGACAAATCTTGCGACAACTTCGCTGGAAGCTCTTTGGACGGAACCACGATGATACGTTTATTAATTTTATTGATAGCTTTTGTAATCATTTGTCCACTTGTACTCTTCTTGATATTTCTGACGTTTGTTTTTTTAATGTTCCGTAGAGTTGCGATCTCTTCTTTCAATTTTAAAATTTCTACTCGTAGTACGCGAAGCTCACTTTTGTATCTTGATTCGGCGGCATTCCACCTACTCTCTCTGATATTCAGTTCGTCTCTCAATTTTTCTAACTGCTCTTGCAAGCTCTGCGCCTTCTGTCTTTCTATTTTATTTTGCCTCGCCTTTTCTTGAGCATCGCGAATTCTATTCTCCATTGCTATCCTCTCACGTGTCAGTCTTTTTTTCTCTTCCTCTAATTGGTTTTCTACTCTTTTTCTGTTCTCCTCGAAATTTCTTTCCTTCTCTGCATATTCTTTACGCAGTATCGTCTGCTCTTCTTGTAGATTTCGACGCTGAAGCAACAGAGCTGCACTTTCCTTTCGAAATATATCAATTTCTTTCTCAAGTTCTAATAAACGACTTTTCAAAAGTTCTGGTCCGAAACAATTTGTCCGATTTATCTGATCTTCGGACGAATGATAAAAATCGATTTCTTCCGCATTCGAATGCATTTTTGCTATCTTTTCTATCGTTATATTTTCTGACTCACTTTTCACTATATATTCTTTCCTTTTGTGCGTATTCAGTCCTTGATGAGCATCTGACAATAATGACGATGACGACGAAACGGATTGCTCTTCGTCAGATGTTTGAATAATTTCTTCCATTATTGTATATTCATTACTATCGTATATATATTCGGCTGGTGATTTACTTTCATAATTTGGAGAATGTTCTTCGGGAACATTTACACTTTTCGTTAAATAATAATATGAATTTTTCGTTATATCTTCCTGTAAGAACGATCGTCTCGAGGTATTAGTTACTTCATCATTGCTCATAACTTTTAGGGGAGACATTTGTTTTTCATCATTTAACGATGGTTTCTCTTCGACGTCAGATAAATCTGACGAATCAATGGAATGATCATTCCAATCTTGTTGCTCGAGATGATTTCTCAAGGGAGATTTATTTGCCGCGTCAGTTAAATCTATAGTTCTATATTCGTTATATTCCGAAAATCTAACGCGATGATTCACATCCGCTTCACTATCACGCGCTAAACTTTCCTTGTCTCCCTCTTCGCTTTCTGATGACAATGCAGCAATAAGAGCTATATCCTTATTTTTTAAATAATCTATACGTACTTTATTATTTTGTGATTGATTGGGGATTTTTAAATGTTTCTGTATTTCCTCTTGCATATCATTTACAGTTACAGTGTCTGAGCAAGGATCGATGGTGGCAGTACTAATATGAGAACGTGTATGAATGCCAAAGTGTTTAAATTGATGTTGTATCCTGGGTTTTAAATTTTCTATATGCGTAGATCGCTGAGACATCGATTCCGCTTCAATTGTATCGCTCGTTCGTTCGTCATTTTGCTGTCTCGTATTCGCCACGACATCGTTTTCACTTCCTGCATTTAATCTCCTCTTTATTTTAAATGGCGTGGACTGCTGCAAAAAAGCAAGTACTGTGCTCGATGTTGAACAAAAACTAGAATTTTCCGCTTTTTCTTCTAAAAGTTCAAATATCCTTACCTCCTCCAATTCTTTTTCTGTCTTAGAATCAATATCCGACATATTCATTTCTTGCACAAATTTTGATGGAGTAGAAGTATTATATGCAGTTTGTTGATTTGAAGTAATATATTCAGATTTATTACGGATCTTATTTCTTGGTAATGGAACAGTTTTTAAACTTAATTGTCGCTTTCCACTTGTAACAGAATTATTCGGAGATTTCGAGATTATATCTTTATTTATAGTAGATTTCCTTTTATCACTTTTATCAATACTCTCTTTAGAAGATAAAGACGTGTTTTGTTTCCTGATAGTTGTTGATTCCTTTGAATTTTTAGAGATCTTGAATCTCGAAAGTCCTTGCCCTTTCTTAAGGAATGGTTTCTTTGGTTTAGTCTTTGCATCAGTGCACGCATTTGATATAGCTTCTGACTCTCTTCTCAATTTCTCTTCCAACAGTGTTTGAAAATCTTTTTTAGGTGAAGGAAGAGGAATATCATCAATTGTGACACATCTATTTGAAACTACATTATTCAATGATAGTGGTTTTATCCCTTCCATTAATAAGTCGCTACTTAATTCTTCTTCTTGCGATAATATACCAGAATTATAACGTTTTACAGAATTTTTACTTTTATCAACAAATGCGGAAATATGATCTGAATCCTTAGGTTGTTCATCTTTATAAGTTTCGCACAATGCATTAGCATTTATTGATACTCCTTTGTCCATCATTTCAAATACATTATTCGAATTTTCTGCACTGCACTGAAGAACTGAAGCTTCATCAAATATTGGTTCTGTTGCATCTATTTCATGGATAGCATGTACATTCTCCGTATTTTCAATAAAGTTATTAAGGTCATGTATAGTCGAACCAAGAGCTTGGTAAATACGATTCTGCTCATGGTTTAAAACCTCTCTTTGCATCTGTTGTTGTTTCAATAGCCTTTCTTGTTGTTCCATTTGCCATTGTCTTAGATTTTGTAATCGCTCAACTATGGAAGCTTCTATATCCATGGCTTACAATACCTGAAATAATTGAAATTATCAATTATTTACTTTTTTAAGAAGTTTTTTAAAAAATAATATGTAACAATTTATAAATAATTGTATTCCTGTGTATTAATTATATATATATATATATATATATATATATATATATATATTTATATTGTATAGTAATATCTAAGTATAAATTATTTGCAAAAGGAAAAGTGTCAAATGTAATAAATAAAATCAGAAAAAAATTCAAGTTTCTGTGAGAACAATAATTTCTCAATATATATATAAAAGATACAAACAAGAATAACTTACTTAAAGAAAATATACAAGTAGTATGTTTTTTTGAAGGCATTGAACAGTATAATATCAATGTGAGGTAGTTTTATTTGTTTTAATATGTCTTAAAAGTTAAACGACATAAAATGCATTTAAACTGTAGATAAATCCAATGCGTCCTAACCTAAAATAATAAAGGTAATTATTAATAATTGATATTTATAATTTCATTTTATTTTTTAAATGTAAATTTAATATCTCGTATTTTGTAAATATACACCTACCTGTATAATACAAATACGATTTTAAATCATGACAATATAAATATACGATTTTATAATTATGTTGATAATATACTTCAGAATTATATTTCAAACGGTTATCATTTCAAAATGCCATCTTTATTGTTATTACTTGAGATGCCAACCTAATTTTCATAGGAGTAAATAACCTAGAATGGATGTACAGTCGAACCTCTTATCCTACGACATTTTCGGTCCGGAATCTTCCCCTTAAACCTCTAATCCTACGACAAAAATTTGAGAGTGGGGGTATAATTCCCCTTTCGCGATCGTAGCATGAGAGGATTGGAGGGAACCATAGACATATACATATTTGTATATTTCAGGCAAGTTATCATGCAAGAAAAAGAGCTTTTTTATGTTATTACATAAAATACTTGAAATATAAATTAATTTACATCATATATACATTTAACCGCACTTGTTTCATATCCTATAAATGATACAATATAATTTAACTGTATCGAAAATTTAATAAAGATCAAATTCACTGCATATAATTGATAGAAAAATTAATATGAAAAATAGTCAGTTAAATTATTTTATCATTTTGAGAAACAATTTACACTAAGGAGAATTAGATTATTTATGTAAAAAAGAGCTTACTTAGTAAAATTATTATAAATGAAATTTTATTTTTTATCTACATATGTATATTTTATAAAATATTTTGCATGCAATGAAAAAATCTAAAAATATGTCAATTATCAAACAATTGTATATTAAATTAATTATCCTATTAATTGAATTGTATAACGTTAAGAAGCATTTTCCAAGTTTATTAAGGCAATAAAATTCTTTAAGTGATAATATTATATATTTAAGCATTATGTATAAACTTAATATAAAGATATTGTTTAGTCAAATTTAACTAAAAATCTATTGTGTCATCACATGTAAATATCTCGTTAAAATGTTATATGTTTGACAATTGAAACGTGTCAAAAGAGTTGTATTAATAACATTGTATGTAACATTGCTTTGTCATTATGAATTATTCATGTCGTTTATCAAATGAAAGAAACCGAAAAAATTAATTATGGATATTTTAGATAAGATAAAATATACATTTTTAGTGTTTTATACTGTTTTCTAAAGTTAATCCTTTAGAATCCTATTAACTTTAGCGTAGTTTCAATAGTATTTATCACAATCTACTAAATTATTAACTGTATAGTGTTTGATGCAATTTTGACTATGTTGCAATACACATTGTCAGTATAAAAAAATCTATAATATGCATAAACCATAGATTTTCTACTGTATATATATATATATATATATATATATATATATATATATATATATATATATATGTGTATGTATATGTATATATATATATATGTGTGTATGTATATATATATATATATATATGTGTGTATGTATATATATATATGTATATATATATATATATATATATATACATACACCATAGTCTATATCAGAATATAGCTTATATATATAATTGCAACAGGAATCCACTTTCAAACAAAACAATTGTTCCCGAGACACAATTGATGACACATCATTTGTGCATATATGTATAAAACCTATTAATCAGTAACTATGCGTCTGTATTTTCTATTAGGTGGAAAAACTTCTTCATCTTCGTCTTTGTCGGGTGCGAGAAAAGGATCATCGTACGCGTAATTTGGTGCCCATTTTAATAACAATTTCTCAAAAAACTCTTCTAAATTTCTAGCTTCTTGATAAACTTGAGAATCTACCTGAAAAAAAGAAAAGGAAAAAAATGAATAAAGATGCAAAGAGAAGACGAGATGAGAGATGAAAGAAAGTAATGACTTAATTGACTTACAGGATTGTAAGTGAAAGCATTTTTAAACATAAGTCTGATGTCTGCCATGACTTGTCTCAGATCTGTGTAATGCTCTGTATGATCAGGTTTTAATTTATCCCTGATTATATCTAACGCAATCGGCTTCTTAATAATTCGATGATAATCGGTGATCTGATGACAAAAAACATTGTAGTATTTTATCCCGTCGTTCGATTATTGAATAAAACTTTCATCGAACAAAAATTTATTTTTTTACCTCACTCGATACAACCTCCCGAAATGGAAGACTTTGTTCATATTGGCAATAGAGTTCCAGGACGATTCTTTGCGCAATTCGCAATTCTTTAGTGTTCATACAATTTGGTCTTTTCTCACTGTTCGATATATCATCCGAACAGTCGAGTACATTCGTACACAACATACATTGCCAAGTTTCACTTTCGCTAAAAGAAGTAATTAGTTAATTAGCAGAAAGTAAGTACAAATTAAAGCGAAGTATATAAATGAATACTCACTCTGGAAATGATTTTAAACTAGGTATATGACAATAAAGATGGAAGACTTTTGGACATTTATCACAACATAACACTGCATCTCCTCCGTCCATACATACGGCGCACCAGTCCTCATTTGGATCATCTTTCATCACCATTGACGTCGTTGTATTTTTTGAATTGTCTGCTGGAAGAGGTATAACAGAATAAAAGAAAAAGTTTGAATCAAATATGTTTCTGTAAAAATTAATTATAAGAATATATATATAAGATAATTAGATGTAAGAATCAACCTGTTGTATTCTCAGTCATCGAGTTCATATCCTCGTCGGTGGAACTATCGACCTGCGTTGAATCCATTTGATTTCTTTGAGCTTCTGGTATCACTAGGATTCCATTGCTATCTAATTTTGCGATAGTGAGCATCAAATCGTTTAATGATTTCTGACAAAACTTATCTAGACTTTTTTCAGTGTCGTCCGATTTGCCAGGCGTGGTAACAGGACTAGGTGTTTTGGGTATCGACGAGCTGACAGCTTGTAACAACGAAACGGTGGACGAATTTTGCGACTGGGACGAATTATCACATGAATTAACGCTTACAACATTGGCGTTATATTTTTGATTATTGCTGGTTTGTTGATTTCTTAAAGTGATCTTATACCCTTCGTTAGTAGGAAGGACTGTCATATTGGGAGCTACTTGCTGAGGTCGAGATGCCGAAGTATAAGAGGGAAGGCAAGGATTTGCTTGCTGAGGTATATGCCAACGAGGTTGCACCGGATAATTCCCAAGCTGTTGCGTTGACGGGGGAGTTAAATTACATTGAGGCAGACGTGTCGTTCCCACAGGGGGATTTGCCTGTTGATATGCATGATGCGGAGGTACTTGGACCATCGTTGCTCCTCTCTGAGGGCTACCACTTGAGGAATATCTATAGCCAGGTGGTAATCGATACGACACATGATTGGCGGATCCTCGAAACGACGGATAAGGAGGTGGCGGAAGAGAAGGATTATGTGCGAGAAGCCCGCGTAAACTCGAGTTTGGTCCAAGCTGATCGAGATTCTGGACCTGCTGATGCGGATGTGTAGACGACGTCACTTGTTGTTGGTGGCAGTTACCCATTGGGGGACGTTGCTGATGCATCACCAGAGGTTGTTGTAGTCTGTTGTTATTATTATAGTTGGCAGAATACGGTATACGCGGCTGATGCGCCTGTGGCGATGATCGAGGTGGCATATTGTGCGGTGTAGTGGTATACTGTTGCATATAATTTTGCGATTGCTGTTGCACGTGCTGTTGCTGCTGCTGCTGTTGTTGGGGTAGATGCAGAGGCATTTGTTGTTGATAAGAATTTTGTTGCACGTTGGTAGAAGGTTGCGTTATAGTCGGTCCTGAGAACGACAATCCTGGTTGAACAATTGGAATAGTACCATCCACGTGAACGTTCGTCGAATTTGTTGTTTGCTTTGAATCAGCTTGTGGTTCATTGTATGCTGTTGTATTATTCCCAGGAGATACAGACGGATATACTCTACCATCGACAACTATCGCTCCAATTGATGATACCACTGCAACCAAATACAACACAAAGATATTGAATTATGTAGCTTGTATATAATATTAAAGTGCAAAAATTTCCAGTTAAAAATTATTTAAAAAATTGTGTAATTATTATATCGTTACGAACCCTTTATTAAATCTGGTACTTTATCCAGAGACAGATGTATTCTGACCGGTATCTCGGGGTTTGGAATATCGGCTCGTTTGCTTTTTATCCTTAGTAAATGATTTGTAACAGATCTATAATGATATTATTATATACATGTTATATACATTATATATGTACATATGTATGTATCTGTAATTATAGTGTACTTTTTACTATATAACAATTCCATATCTGAGCCTTTATTCAAAGCGTGAGTGCCGAAGAGTATACAATGATCCGTAAGTTTAGATAACTGATCCAACGCAACTTTCTTTTCATTTAATGTATTTTGCTTTTGATCGCACACCTCGTTTAGTCTCATTACCAACTGTTTCCCTCTTGTATTAATTGCGTTCGTTAATCTAAAACAAAAAAGAAATAGAAATAGTATGTATCGTAGAAGGAGTGCAAATAAAAAGATTGTACATGTACAAAGTGTACTTACTGTACTACCATTTGTGTTATATCTTGAACAAGATTTTTTTTCTTCTCCAATATTAAAATTTGCCTATCTTCTATAACTTTCATCGCGCTTCTTAATAATACTCGTTTGTAACTGAAAATTATCGTCCATCTTGCAAATCTGCATCTGCTCTCTCTGATATTTTCCCAATTATTATATTATATGTTTATTGGTCTTACCTTACTTCTTTGAGCAAAGTAGACATGGAGGAACGAGTTTCAGCAGCAATTTCATGAATGAATTTGTATTTATGATCACGATGTTCACTGAGTTGACAGTCTCTACAGGTTAATTTATCGCATGTCTGACAAAATAAAGATAATTGTTCGTGACAATGGATTGTGCAAAATAAGTATCCAGGTATCTTTTTATTGCCTCTTTTAACATTATCTCTATTGTCACTAGTCATTTCATCCTTGGGTTTAATTGTATGATCCTTAGTTATCTTCAATCTCTGATGTGCCTTAAAATAATTTTGTCCAATATAAGTTTTTGCTCAAGTACTCATTCAAGGATTCATATTTTTTATCTAAATATTAGATACATTTTTGTATGACATAAAAGTTTAAAAATTTTAACTTATAATTACCATAACACAATTCTGGCAAATAAACTCTTCACATTCGACGCACCAGCTAGTAGCAGTAGCATTATCATGACAGCTGGTGCATTTTTTTTCCTCTTCAGTTTCTTTAGGTTCATCATCCAGTCCCAAGTTGCTGTCTTCTTCCAATAACTTTAAGAGAAATCTGTTTTCAATCAAATTTTCCACTTTGGTAGTTACGTTGCAAATATGACACATAATCAAGTTGCTTTCCACTGTAAAACACAATGAGCTATTATAAGTGTAGAATAAATTCAAAATAAAATAATGTTACAATGATTGAAATAAGAGTCCATTAATAATTTGATTGACAAATTTAATTAACAAATAGATATTAATTTCGTCGAGGACTGCAGTTATAAAATTATGTGCATATATTACATACACAGCACATCTACATCTACTGATGTATTGTGATCACTGAGCTTATTAGTAACACATGCTGTACAAGCCGCATGTAAGCATTCCAAAAGCTTTGGATCATCTCCTAGGACGAACACTTTACTGCAAAAGACACACTTGGACAAGAATGCACGGATCTCGCTCTCTTGACTTTCCGTAGTACACTCGATACGTTGATCTCCGCATTCCTCGTCGATACAATTTGTTACATCTTGGGTTTGGGACGATTGTTGTGAATCCTGCTTCGAGTTGCCGCCTTGCTCTGAAGGCTCCTCTTTCACGATCACAGGCAACGCTGACATTCCCGCCATTAATTCGTTACTTCGGCTCTCCATAATCATGAAATTTAATAATATTCTACTGCTTTCAAAGAATGATTTACATTATAATTTACGGTAGAAAGTTTCACTCAAACAACGTAACCGACCTAACGCCATGGCAGCCATTTTAATATATATAACATATATATATATATATATATATATATGTATGATGTATGTATGTGTGATAACGAGGTATGTACATAAATAGTAGAATTCCTATAATAATAATATCTAGAGACTCTAGTAAATAGAAACATCATCTGCCTTGTTGCTGATTGGCTGAAATTCTTTTTAACCAAAAATGGCGAATTCAATGAAGAACAAAGAGACTTTTAATTCCTCTTACTGATTGCTTTTTGTATTGTCAAGTTTTCCACCCTTTTTTCAAATATTGACATCAGATATAACCTCGATTTCAATTGTATAATTCACTCAATTGTATTATTGTTTGTATCTGAGGAAAAAAAGTTTTAAAAAAAGCAAATAATTCTCGTCTTTTTTATGAAAATGCATTGGAAAATGGCAAAATTAGCAGGTCCATTGTATCTTGCAATATGATATCGAAAGTATCTACGCCACATGTCCTTGTAACAATCAAACAATAAAACTATTTGGTTTACAGATTGTTCAATATCTGATGAGCATATCGAGGATACGAGCAGCGATGAGGATTCTTCAGTAAGTGAATCTGTATCAATGTCAGATAGCGATGACGATAGAATTTCTATTATCGAAGAATCGAAAGCTGGAACATCCGCTTCAGCAGGTATTTCTATGGAAGTCTATGGGTACTTCTTTCAACTACTTCCATTTTCTTCATTTGCAAATTTTCTCGATTAAAGATAAGCTGGAAAAACAAAAATCCTACATCTGTTTAAATCTTTCTTTAAGATGGATCATCTCATCAAAACGATAATAACTTGGATAACTCGGATGAAGAAAATGAAGTTGTCAAGGCTATATTAAATGCAAAGCAATTGCACAAAAATCATCCACCATCAATTATATTAGAAGATATGATAACAGACATATGTTTCCATCCTACAGCAGATACTATAGGTGTAGCTAGTATTACGGGAGATATCTTTATGTAAGTTTGATGAAAAAAATATATATTTTACTTCTGATGAAACTTTACATTTTTCTTATACTAGGTATAAGTATAACAATGAAGAGACTAATCTTGTATCAACTATAGAATTGCATCTCAAAGCTTGTCGAGACATTGAATTCAGTGAAGATGGACGAATATTATTCTCAGCTGGAAAAGACTTGTGCATAGGAATAACTGATGTGGAAACTGAAAAATTAACTAGATTGTATGAGAAAGCTCACGAGTGCGTATAACATATTGATACATAATTTTACCAGTATGTTAATGATATTAATCTATTCATCATTATATCTTAGGCAGCCTATATATACAATGACAATAATCAACAAGCATATGTTTGTAACAGGCGACGACGATGGTGTAGTCAGATGTAATAATAATTTATAATACTTCTTAAATTTTTAACTGAATCAAATGAGTATTATAAAACATTTTTTAGTGTGGGATCTCAGACAAAAGGGAAGTAAACCAATATTTTCCATAAAGGTGGCCGAAGATTACATTAGCGCGATGATAACCAACAGAGATGCCAAGTATTTGGCTTGTACCAGTGGTGATGGCTGTCTAACAACTTTAAATATACGAGAGAGAAAAATGCACATACAGGTACATTGTAAAAATACACAAGATCTTATAATCGTATTAAATCGATCTAATATCATATTACAGTCCGAGGAGTATGACGAGGAACTGACGTGTCTTGGCTTGTTTAAATCCGAAAGTAAATTATTACTGGCTACTAGTAAAGGAAAAATGTATGTATATAATTGGGGTGAATTTGGACTACATTCAGATGAATTTCCAAACGTTACAAAAGCAGCCATAAATTGTATGATTCCCATTACGGAGAATATTGTGATAACTGGAGCAGAAAACGGGATAATTAGGTAAGAGAATTTTTACGATTCTTTATATATATATATATATATATATATATATATATATATATATATATATATATATATACATACACTATATAACATCTAATTTCTATGTATGTATAATAACAGGGCAACTAGTTTGTTTCCTCATCGCCAGCTCGGTATAGTAGGACAACATGACTTTTCTGTTGAGACGCTCGATATTAGCAATGATGGAACTTTAATAGCGTCCTCGTCTCATAATAATGACATCAAATTCTGGAATGTACAATATTTCGAAACTTTAAACGTTACCGATTCTATAAAAGGTGGAAAACAAAAATGGCTCAAACACAATCTTCCAAGCAGTCAAATTAATAATCGATCTGATTTTTTTGCTGAATTGTAATTTTAACAGTTTTTAATGAACTAACATAATAATAGAGATAGAAGGTATGTGACATTTGACTAACTGAATGTAAAGATGGATGGATAGATGAACAGATGGAAAGATGAAGGTCTTTTGTAAATCAAGTCCCCTTCTTGTGTACTTTCCCCCTTATGTACTTGAAGAGTAAATAAATATTAATAAAATAACAAATAATAATTTGTATATATGATAATCCGCGTATATACTTAACTTAAAAATATAACTCGCATTTTAAATATGTTTGACATTGTTTAGCATTATGTAGGAATAAACAAAAACTAGTAATATTATGAAACATGTGCATTTTATACATAGTTATCAATACATAAGAAATACTACACAAATTTATGCATGTGATATGAATAATATTCATGTATACTTTTTTTTTACTTAAACTTTAAATATCTTACAAAATAGGTTCATAAGTATTCCACTACGTCAGTGGATCAATATATAGTCCTACATTACCAGTTCTGTTATCTGTGAATGATTAAAGTAAAGCAGTGCAATTATATAAATCTACCTATTTAAACATACATTGTATGTTACCAGTAAGAAATAGATCGAGAAAAATCTTGTCATATTTGTAGACGAAGTTGAGCAACTTCGTCGTTTGCAATCTTTTCTAAATCTCGTCTGTTTAAAAAAAATGTCTAGTAACATTCATAGCAAGTTGAATTAAATAGTACAAATGATATTTCGACATTGACCATATAAAATATGAATAGTTTTTATAGATACTGTAGAAATATCCTTATTAAAAAGGAATAGTTTTTTCTTCGAGTCTTTCGTTTGAATTTGCAGTTATGACGCAAAATACAGTCTTTTCATAATTATCGCTTATTGATGATTTATTTGACGTAAATATTCCGGTGCATGATAATGCTGTTGTGCATGTGCCAACGAGGGATGTATCGGAGGCTGGAAACAGCGGACATGTTCTACGCTAGCTGCATCGCTGTCTCCGCTCTTCAAATATTTATTCAACACGGCGAATATTTGTGAATTTAAAACTTGAAATCGTCTTATCCGATCTACCATTCTTTTCAGATGCTTTAAAGATAAACGTTATATAATACAAGTTAATGTAACAAAGACTTAATTTTTATGTATATACTTACTATTCCTTTAACATTCTCGTCTTTGCCATCTACTCGTTGCACTCTAAGAATATGATAGCAGAAATCGAGCGCTTCAAATCTACGTTGTTGACCTAGAAGGACGATCATGGCGCATCCAGCCCAGTGTAAGCCTTCGCCGAACAATTCTCTACAATTGGAAAGCAATCATGGTTACAATTGTCATGCATTATATTGGTATCGTGAATTATATTTATTACTAACTCGACGGTAAATTCCGTTTCACCAACAGGGATGCAGTATACAAATTGAAGTGCGCTCCAAAGTCTATGAAATTCCGTACATTCGTCCACATTCATTACACCATTCGCTGGCGGTGGTCCGACCCAAATAGGATCATCTAGAAAACTCCGTAATCTGCTGAGTACAACTTCGAATATCGATAAACCACAGCATAATCGCTCGCGCGTCAATAAATCTCCTTCTCTGGCAATCATTGCTTGCTACAAAATTGAATCATCGTGTATACATGACGTTGTAGAATAAAATGTAACTTGGATTTAAAAGATATATCGCGCACATGTTCCTTACTTTAGCGGTACCTAATTTATCTACATTCGGAACAATTTGCAAAGCCGCATATTTCGCTTCCAATCGTTTCTGTTTGGTCTCGGGTTTTTCTCCCTCTGAAAAAATTTGCAACAAATAATATATTAAATTTAATTTTTCGCATATATACAGCTTTTTTATTTCTATTTAAATTAACTTATATCTACAAAGCAATCCGTCCTCACCTTTACAGTAAGGTCTTGGTAAAATGTTTTGAAACGGTGCCGCGTGTAACAGATCGCACACTTCTTCTTGCGACAAAGATTGCTCCATCAGTAGACAAAATAGGATAGTATTGCCAAATTCGCGAAAATTATGAAATAGTTCAGTCTTAGCATCCGGATATTGTACGATATCA